>NC_050179.1:36954901-36973238 GCF_008315115.2 Sander lucioperca | reverse complement strand
ACAATAGGGTTCTACAGCCCTGCTGTATGAACGGCATAGCTTTGCTATTGCCCGTTCTTACAGACTCGGGCTTGGACCCCTAATAATGAAGAGGAAAAATCAGTAGAAAAACAATAGGGTTCTACAGCCCTGCTGTATGAACGGCATAGCTTTGCTATTGCCCGTTCTTACAGACTCGGGCTTGGACCCCTAATAATAATGAAGAGGAAAAATCAGTAGAAAAACAATAGGGTTCTACAGCCCTGCTGTATGAACGGCATAGCTTTGCTATTGCCCGTTCTTACAGACTCGGGCTTGGACCCCTAATAATAATAATAATGAAGAGGAAAAATCAGTAGAAAAACAATAGGGTTCTACAGCCCTGCTGTATGAACGGCATAGCTTTGCTATTGCCCGTTCTTACAGACTCGGGCTTGGACCCCTAATAATAATGAAGAGGAAAAATCAGTAGAAAAACAATAGGGTTCTACAGCCCTGCTGTATGAACGGCATAGCTTTGCTATTGCCCGTTCTTACAGACTCGGGCTTGGACCCCTAATAATAATGAAGAGGAAAAATCAGTAGAAAAACAATAGGGTTCTACAGCCCTGCTGTATGAACGGCATAGCTTTGCTATTGCCCGTTCTTACAGACTCGGGCTTGGACCCCTAATAATAAAATTGACAGTGCAGTATAAGAAATTAAACTTCCCCTTCAGTTTGTTTTTCTCTTCCTCTTCTAAATCCAGTTTTAACATCTTTAATTTGCTTGTACTATGTCTATGACTACAAGTACTGTAGTCATAGACATATATCTATATATGTCTATGACTATATATGTCTATGACTACAGTACTTGTAGTCATAGACATATATCTATATATATCTATATATATGTCTATGACTACAGGTACTGTAGATATATGTCTATGACTGTAGTCATGGACATATATATAGATATATATAGATATATGTCTATGACTACAGTACCTGTATTCATAGACATATACTGTATCTATATATATGTCTACAGGTACTGTAATCATAGACATATATAGATATATATGTAGTAGTAGGCTACTGCAGGTGCAGTTATCGTGAGGCTAGTGACAGAGCTCAGATTGGGAATGTGTGCTGGTGAAAATACGGGAGATTTACGGGAAAATACTAATACGGGAGGACGGCGGGAAAGAAGGGTAAAATACGGGACTTTCCCGGCCAAAACGGGATACTTGACAGGTATGCTTTTTACAAGTTTCTCACTTTTTTCTTCTTATGTGACTGTTTTTGAAGTTTTTGATAGTATTTCGACCTATTCTTGCCTTCCTTCCGTCCTTCTTTCTACCATATTTTTCCAAGTTTTTGTCTTTTTTACAGTTTTTGTGTTCTTTTCTCATCAGCATCTAAATGTTTTCCAGGTCCAAGTCTGTTGTTTAGTGAATCTATCGCTGACAGCGCTGTATTCTTCCTCTTTATAGAGACTTTTTTTTCTACCAAAAGGATTAGCGCTGGTCACGGGGTACTTGGCTTAAAGAAACTATTCAAAAGGTGTACATTATTGAAAAAAGTTTGAGAACCAGTGGTCTAGAGCAGTGGTTCCCAACCTTTTTTCCTTGGCGCCCCCCCTACTTATGTCTAAGAAAAGCTGAGCCTGATCTGTTCTGCTGAATCTACATTAAAGAACTGTTTTCAAATTCCACCCATCTAGTCTGTGGTCGCTCTTGGGTCCAGACTAGAGCCCTGCGCAGGACTGCTCATCATCCCGCTCCCGCCCGCTCCCGGCGAATTTCTGACCATTACCGCCCGCACCCACAACGTGTGTGTTACACTCACGCCCACTCCCGCAATGTGTACGTCCACTCCCGCCCGCACCCGCAAAACTCTGAGAATTTATGCCCGCACAATAATAGAGATGCATTGACGTTGTGTCTTCTCCCGTCCCGCATGAGAAAACACGTCATTTTATAGGTTAATAGGGAGAAGATGAAGGCAAAGAAGGCAGGTGCTTGCTGCTGTTAGACGGGGAGGAAGGAGCAGAAGGAGAGGGAGAGAGGGGGAGGAAGGAGCCGAGGATGAGGGAGGAGAGGGAGAGGGGGGAGGAGCCGAGGATGAGGGAGAGAGGAGAGGGAGAGAGGGGGAGGAAGGAGCCGAGGATGAGGGTGGACGGAGCCTCGGCTCGGAGCTCCCCCGTCCTGGGAGGCTCAGACACGCTGGTGTCTGCTCATAGATGGCCTATACAGTATATACTCAGTCAGTATATATGTATATCTATGGTTTCTGCTGGCGTGGGGGGGTTCCAGGCTACATCCCGATCCCGCAGTGTTTTTTTTAGCCGCCCGCTCCCGCCCGCAGCAAAGTTAAAACCGCCCGCTCCCGCGAGATTTGCGTTGGGTCCTCTAGTCCAGACCTCACCCTAACATTTTTTCAACGTTCTTTTGTCATAGTTCTGATATAGAACGTTTTTGTAAATCCGAGGACAAACAGGAGGGTAAAAGGTGCAGTAGGTAAGACTTATAAAACTAACTTTCTGTCATATTTGCTGAAACTGACCCTATGTTCCAGTAGAACTACATGAAGCAGGTCATCCTCTGGCTCCACCTACAGCCTGGAGTGAGATTTGGGGTGTCTAACTGTTCAGATGCACCAATCAGAGCCAGGGGGAGTGTCTAACTGTTCAGATGCACCAATCAGGGCCAGGGGGAGTGTCTAACTGTGTGTCAATCACTGCTCATGCACATGCATTCATTCTCCCTTGTGGGGGGAGGGGCTTAGGAGACCGTTTTGGGCTTTAGCAGAAAGGGAGGAGGGACTGAGAAGTTGTCGACGTTCAAATTTTTTTGCCAAGTCCTGGATTTTCCCAATCCAACCTACAGCACCTTTCAGCGCTTTCAACCTTAAAGGTACAAACTCCGGACAGCAAGAAATAAGTGTAAGTACATTAGCTTCAAATGAGCCCAACTGTAAAAAGCTGCAACTGTAAGTGTGTTTTTTTTTTTAGTTTGATTTTAGTTGAACTATAATAACCTCGCTAACAACTACACCACTACTTTCTGGAACAGTCTGCCTCGTGTTGTTTTGGTTTCTGACGTGCGGTTCCAACGTTACATCACCCTAAATCCACCTGTGTGTCTTTCTTCTCTGTGAGACGGAGGCTTCCTGTTCCTGTTCCTGTTCCTGTTCCCGTCTGAAACAACAAAGACTGCAACAACAGAAAGCAGCAGCAGCTGGACGCCGGCTCCACCTCAAGCTGAAGAACGAGACACACGGAAAGATATATTTTCGGCAGGGAGTGCGGGGGGTCCACGGTCCACGTAGAGCACACGTGTCAAACTCAAGGCCTGCGGGCCAAATCCGGCCCCTCGCACATTCTGATCCGGCCCGCATATCAATCTAGGTTCACAGTACATTCCAACCCAGTCTCACGGCAGTTCGTGTAAATGTCACGTTATTTTGAATCTATTGATACGTGTTCACGGGCTCGTTTTTTACGTGTAAATGTCACGTTATTTTCTCGGGGAATTGGACGCCGGGAGACGGCTGAAAAGGACGCTCCATAAGCCGGGAGACGGCCCGCTGGGGACGCGCCACAATAACGGGATGGCGGAGGTTGGGTTTAGGAAAAACCCTACGGGGAACAAGCACCACACGTGGGACAAAACGCCCATCCACCCCCCCGACCAGCCTCCCTACGCGGATTTTAGGCTTTTTATACTACTCCCTACCATTTTTGTGCTGGCCACCACGTAAAAAACGAGAAAAACGTGCCCGTGAACACGTATCAATAGATTAAAAATAACGCAACATTTACACAAACTGCCGTGAGACCGGGCTGTACATTCTGGCCCACCTAGTTGTGCACCAAACCAAAAACATGGGAAACTGCTTTTCATCTTGCAATTACGTGACATGCAAAGCAGAATTTGGCAAATTTGCCGACTTTGAGACTCAGAAATCCCCCCAGAACCAGAACCAGAACCAGAGAGTTTAATATTCAGGCTGTGAAAGAGCTTGTTGAGAGTCAGCTGGGTGCTAGCCTGCTTAGAAAATATAATCATTGTTGTTGCTTGATTTGCTAAATTCTAGGATGGCTTTGGAACTTTGTTGCTGACTTTTCAGAGCTTTATGAGGACCGAACTGTCAGTGAGAAGACTGTATGAGACATGCAATCATTGAGTCAAAGATATTTGACTTTTTCGATGAAATAAAAGCATGTCAGTAAACTCTACATGTTTGGCCCTTAGTGTGATTCTCTTTTTCCAGTTTGGCCCTCTGGGAAACTGAGTTTGACCCCCCTGATGTAGAGTCTAAAGATACTATCGCTAGTCCTCTTTTGAAACATTGCTGAGTAGCGCTGGTAGATATAGTAGAAACTCATTCGTCATGTGTGGCTGTGAGCGTGCGTGCATGCTATGCGTAGGCTGAATCGCAATCGCGTCAAGACAAATCTGATTGGCCAATACACACTGAAGATAAGTTAAATCATTTTAAAATTACTAAAATTGTCCCTCTCTTCATCCCACACCCCAAACATGACATACAGCACCTGCAGCACCCCCACTTCCCGCGCCTATGGCTTCAGCGACATGCTTCCACGCCGAAGGACTTCTCTAAGACAAGTTGTTGACAATTGTCATCGTCGCTGCGGCTCGATCTCCGCTGCCTGCCTGCGTGTTATGTCTTGTATGCATAGGCGCCGATACGGAAATACTGAGCACCCAGTGCCAGACTGCCAGTAGGCTGCATTCATTTAAAATTAAACATTGCATTTGGTGCTACGTGGAGCGTCTGTCATAGTGTGCCTAGAGGCTACTAGACAGGTGGGATTGATTCTTAATTTCCCACGAAGCTGATCGCGGTTACGTGTTCATCTCCAGTCCTATCTGTATCTGTGAGAAGTGGCGTTGTCCTGAGATGAAAGATAGCCTTCTTTACGGCTTTATTATCGAGTTAATAGGCGTGTGTGTGTTCGTGTCGGCCGCTGTCCATTTCCTAAGGTTCTGAAATGCAACATTGCAAACATTTTTTGACTACTTATTTTTTTTAAAGGGCGTGCGCCCGTGAGCACCCACTGAGGAAAACATAATAATATGCGCCTATGCTTGTATGTGCTTTCAATATGGCCTCTGTGACTTTTCTCTTTTCCCCTTATCTCCTTTCTATTGTTTTTATAGCATGAACTGCTTTGATGCCTTGCCATCACCTGTGCTTGCTCCAATTGTGTGCCACGTTTTAATTCCTCATTCCCTTTTGCTTAGGCACGCTGTAATTATTAATATTATTTTTTATTATATTGAATTTACATCCACTTTATTTTGCCTAGAGCTTGTAACAGAGCTTAAGATCATTGAAACCTAGAGAAACAAGACAACTTACATATAACTGATATTCAAAGGAGACCCATTATAATACATTTTGATCAACATGACATAAGCAATTGATAATGTAGGAAACAGCAGATAATTGTACATAATCATTTGCATGGATGTACCAAGCGACCAACCAGACGACCTGTATAACGGCCGTCTGGTTGGTGTGTAACGGCCGTCTGGTTGGTGTGTCGTGGCCGTTATACACCAACCAGACGGCCGTCTGTACACACCAACCAGACGGCCGTTACACACCGACCAGACGGCTGGTTGGTGTATAACGACCGTCTGGTTGGTGTGTCGTGGCCGTTATACACCAACCAGACGGCTGGTTGGTGTATAACGGCCGTCTGGTTGGTGTGTCTGCAGCCTTAGTCAGTCATGACAGTTACGTAAACATGGGGGGAGGGGCAGCTTGCTCTGTTTTGTCTGGTATTTACTTGGAACGTCCACAGACGTGACCATGCATGAACTCATAGTGCACCTTTAAGAGAAGTCACGTTTCTGTTTTCCTCATGTCTCCTGTTAATCCCATCTGTTATGCTTGCTCTTGGTGGTCTAGACCTACTCTATCTGGAAAGTTGTGATTTGGCACTATAAATAAAACTGAATTGAATTCTACGTTTACGTCCTACGGTCCTTAGAAGTGGAGAGTTTTGCTCACAAAACCAACCCTTGCCAATGAGCTTGTGTCAAAAGCTGCAGTAAATCTGTCCCTCTTTGTGATTCTTAAATATATATCTTTACACACACACACACACACACACACACACACACACACACACATGGGACTGTGTTTCTATGGAGATGAGACAGACGCCGGAAACTTTTGCAGACTTAAAAAAGGATTTGAAAGGACTCCTGCTGGCCTGCCGTCATCTCTGGACTTCTGAAAGCAACTACAGAGCTGTGTGTGTGTGTGTGTGTGTGTGTGTGTGTGTGTGTGTGTGTGTGTGTGTGTGTGTGTGTGTGTTTCTGTGTGTGTGTGTGTGTGTGTGTGTGTGTGTGTGTGTGTTTCTGTGTGTGTGTGTGTGTGTGTGTGTGTGTGTGTGTGTGTGTGTGTTTCTGTGTTTCTGTGTGTGTGTGTGTTTCTGTGTTTCTGTGTGTGTGTGTGTGTGTGTGTGTGTGTGTGTGTGTGTGTGTGTGTGAGTCTGTGTGTGTGTGTGTGTGTGTGTGTGTGTGTGTCTGTGTGTGTGTGTGTGTGTGTGTGTGTGTGTGTGTGTGTGTGTCTGTGTGTGTGTGTGTTTCTGTGTGTGTGTGTGTGTGTGTGTGTGTGTCTCTGTTTATGTCTGTGTTTCTCTGTGTGTATGTGGGTGTGTGTGTGTGTGTGTGTGTGTGTGTGTGTGAGAGTATGTGTGTGAGTGTGTGCGTGTGTGTGTGTCTGTGTGTGTATCTCTGTGTCTGTGTATATGTGTGTGTGTGTGTGTGTGTGTGTGTGTGTGTGTGTGTGTCTGTTTCTGTGTGTGTGTGTGTGTGTGTGTCTGTTTCTGTGTGTGTGTGTGTATGTGTGTGTGTGTGTGAGAGTATGTGTGTGTGTGTGTGTCTGTCTCTGTGTGTGTGTGTGTGTGTGTGTGTGTGTGTGTGTGTGTGTGTGTCTGTCTCTGTGTGTGTGTGTGTGTGTGTGTGTGTGTGTGTGTGTGTGTGTGTGTGTGTGTGTGTGTGTGTGTGTGTCTACATCTGTAGGTGTGGTGAGCTCAGCAGTGTTGACGTGTCAGTTCTCATTGAGTTTCTCACCGATCCTCTGTAGCACTTCTTCACGTCTTCGTAGGACAGGTCGTCAATCAGCTGCAGCCTGCGGGACACGACGGGACACAACACGTCAGATCAAATCAGATCACGTCAGAACAGACAAACTAGACATCCTGCAGAGAACTGGGGCCGTGTCCCGCAGCGGCAGAGAGCAGTGAACAGCTCAACTGCTTGTTTGAAATGAACTCAAATTAAGGGGCCATCCACACGGAGACGGTTTTTGATGCAAACGCACATGTTCAGCATCGTTTGGGCTGCCCGTCCAAACGAATTCTGTAAACGCACTGCCTGAACACGCACTTTTTTGAAACCTGGTCTCAGGGTGCTAAATAGTCTCAGCAAGGAACTTGTTTTGAGAAAGAAAGAGGAAGGGGACGGACATCCGGCCAAATGAAAGACATCTGGCGCCATTTAAGGCGGCAACGGAGCAATTCCGCCCAGCGTGCAGCAGTGGTATGAGGACGTGTTGCATCATCACATGACACAGCAACTTTAATCAGACAGTGTCCTCGTGTTATCAGGAGGATGGAAATGTGACCACAGATGACAGATGACAGTCAGCAGAGAGCAACCAGCTGGTTCTCTGAAATACTCATGTTTGAATTGTCAGGTATGTATGATTCAGCAGGTAAAAAAGCAACGGAAGAGTCCAGATTCAATGGTGGAAAGATACCAAGTACTTTTACTCTCAAGTAGTCGACTAAGTTCAGTTTTTTTAATACTTTTACAACATTTCAGAGGGAAATATGGAACTTTTTGCTCGGTACTGAACTTAAAGGTGCACTATGAGTTCCTGCATGGTTTCACCTCAATTTCATTTTAGTCTCAAATGGTAGTCATCTCTCCTTGATCTGCTAGCTGCCTGGTCCCTGAACACACCGTGAAAAAGCCCGGTCTCTGGAGACACCACAGGGGTCGGCAACGTCAAACTAACACTAGAGCAGAGGTGCCCAAATTCTTTCATATGAAGGGCCAAAGATAAAAAGTAAGTAAATAGAAAGTAAATGTTGATTTTATGAGAAAATGTATTATATTTTATAGAAAATTAACATTAAAAATCTGAAATAAATGCTCTTTAATCTGCATTTATCTCCCATATTACAGAACGTATACAGTTATTTATCACTTGCAGTAGTGGGAGACATGAGCCCTGTCCTTGGTTTTCAAAAGTCTTTCAACATTCGGCTCCAGCTGACTTCCTAAATGTTCTTCTATCAGCGGGCCACGGCCTCCATCGCTCCATCTGGCTGACGTTAGCACGGCTCACAGCACCAAGAGAGAAGAAATACCCTCATTTTTGTAATTTTTCGTAGATAAAACTTGGGTAATTCAATAAGGAAGTTTAGCACTGTGCTGTAAAACTCAGATTTGGAACGTTTTAGCTGCACATAACGAAGTTTCCTAGTCATTACAGTTAGCATTTTACAGCACTTTCAAAATAAGAGGAGAATAAGCACGAGCACGTCAAATGCCATGGGGGGCCAAAACAAAGAGAGCATGGGGCCAAACTTGGCCCGCAGGCCCCAAATTGGGCAGCCTTGCACTAGAGCAGTGGTTCTCAAACTTTTTTCAATAATGTACCCCCTTTTGAATTGTGTTTTTAAGCCAAGTACCCCCTAACCAGTGCAAAAACATTTTGACATCTACATAAAGAGGAACAATACAGTGTCGGCAGAGATAGATTCACTAAACAACCTTGTAACTGAAAAACATTTAAATGCTACATTTCAAATGTTCAGAATCCATCACTTACAGTAATTCATTCATTATTATAGTATAAGTATTTTAGGAATTATGCATGACATATTTTTAAGCATTTTGCAAATAGTTCCTGTACCCCCTGCAGTACTCCAGAGTACCCCCAGGGGTACGTACGCGTACCCCCATTTGAGAAACACTGCACTAGAGTATACAAAATACAACAAACCACGTTCCAGCCAATCACTGACAAGATGGTTGGGGGAAGGGGTGGGGGTTAGTGACAGTTAGAGAGAAGACACACCAGCCCAATAATCGGGCGTCGGGCCGTCTGGCGAGGTCGGTGACTCGAGTCTGGTCGGTGTGTTCCGTGCCGTCGGCCGTCCGAGGAGCCGTCGGCCTTCATTTGGGCCGACCTGACATGTTCAGTCAGAGACAGGACAGTCAGAGACAGGACAGTCGGAGACAGGACAGTCAGAGACAGGGCAGTCAGAGACAGGACAGTCAGAGACAGGACAGTCGGAGACAGGACAGACAGAGACAGGGCAGTCAGAGACAGGACAGTCAGAGACAGGGCAGTCAGAGACAGGACAGTCAGAGACAGGACAGTCGGAGACAGGGCAGTCAGAGACAGGACAGTCAGAGACAGGACAGTCGGAGACAGGACAGACAGAGACAGGGCAGTCGGGACTCACCCGGAAATGGGGAGCGGATGAGTCTCTCAAAATCTGAGTAAAATCTGTTAAACTGACCTTTGTTGATCTGAAATGAAGACAGATTCAGCAACTGCACGGCCTATTTCTCTCTTAAAATGTTTTCAGAAACACGTGTCGGTGAACTATTTTAGTCCAATATGAGATCGTATTCTGAACGAGCCGCCATGACAGTCTGGCTGTGAATTTCCGGAGAAAAAAGAACCACGTGACGCGTTCGTCCAATCAGCTGCCGGTTTTCATTTTCTGGTAAATAATCAGACTGTTAATGGAAACAATACAGAGCAGTGCCGCCTGCTGCTATGGAGACGTATTACGTTTCGCGCTCGCGCAGAGCGTACGCTCAAGTCGGCGTCTCCTCAGTGTGTTTTGAGGCATTTTTTGGACCTCGGGGACCCGACTGATCAGTTCGACTGGCTTTACTGCCGACGGTCGGCCGTCTGGTTGGTGTGTCAGGACCCTTAGTCAGTTAGTCATGACAGTTACGTAACCATGGGGGGAGGGGCAGCTTGCTCTGTTTTGTCTGTAATTTACTTGGAACGTCAACAGACGTGACCATGCATGAACTCATAGTGCACCTTTAAGTGCAATTCTTACGTACTTGTACTTTACTTGAGAATTTCTATTCTGTGCTACTTCATAATTTTACTTTTTTTTTGTGTGACACTTTTAGTAAACGGGGGGCCTCTCAGAGGGCTATCGGACACACGGCGGGTAAATGTTTGTACCAAAGTACTTCTGTTTTTCAGTCTTCACTTTGGTGAAGCTGCAGCTACTTTCTCAACGTGACATCGTGACTTTGCGTACACATACACGCCAACTTTCTTAAGCCAAGTGGCGTGTTATCTGTACGCATTTTGAGCTATCAGCGTGTATGTCTACGCTGTATACAGTGGACGGCAGTCTGCAACGTCACAGAGTAAACATACACGGCACTTTCTAAAGCCACGTGCCGTGTTAAAAGCGAATATGCGTCTTGATAACACGCCACTTTTTAAAGCCGTGTGGCGTGTTATCGCGAGTCTACGTCACACGCGGGTTTTGGGAAAACACGAAATGGACAAACGGTTGGGATTAGGAAAAGAAAACCAGGTTGGGTTTAGTAAAAGAAGAAAGCAGCGGTTGGGTTTAGGAAACGTGACCAACCTCCCTACGTGAACATTTTCGGCCTTTCACACTACTCGCTACGGGGTCAATTCACACGCAATCGCAAAGTAATGTAAGTCAATGGAGGCCAAATGGCGTTGATAAACACGCTAAAAAGCGAGTATGCGTCTTGATAACACGCCAATAACGGCATACCAATTGGCATGTCATACATACACCACTTCATGACATCAGTCTGGTCAGACTGCTGTGTTTTCTACTTTTACTAAAGTATGCAAATTTGGGTAAAAAGTAAACTGGAAATGAAGAGAAAATTCCCATCAGCAACTGGTTTTAGTCCGGTACACTGGAGCATGGAGAGTCCAGTGTGTGTGTGAAAGGAGTGATTGTCTAGAAGCGCACACACACACGCACACACACACACACACACACACACACACACACACACAGATAAAAGAAGTAATTATGCAAACTGTGTCGGCCTGAATAGAGAAAGTGGAGCAGAGAAACCGGCCGTGTTCACACTCAGCAGACAGATCTGACAGTCAAACAGAGCTGAAATGACGCCAAACTTTTCTCACTGTTTAAAAAAAGTGAAGCTGTCGTGTCGTTTGAACAGACAAACGGGACTAGATCTTGTTCTCGGTTGCAGCTATTGAAAGTTAAAGTTAGAATAAAGGCTGGGTGATACGACCAATATGTCTTGACTTGTTTCTATTGTGATGTTGAAAAACCAGCAGCCTTAAAACTAACGTCCTTAATAAAATGAGAAAGCTCAGTACAGTATTTAATTCACACAGGAGTACATGAACATTGAGTTTTCCATTCAGCTTTTCTAATGCGAAACTGCAAAAAATGTGCATAAAATGCTTACTCATGAACAGGTTCTTATGATATCGTACGAAAACTCATGCACACCAATTCGTATGATATCCTAAGAAATTACAGCGATCTCCGGCCGCTCACACACAACAGTTAAGTTTAGTTAAAGTTAAATTTAGCCGGGAAAAGGTGACTATGAGCCGACTACAGAGCACCGTGAGGTGACGGTCCTTTCAGCGGCCGTTCCAGTCGAGTTTAGCCGACAAAAAGGTGAGCGTCCTGCAGCGACGACAGTTAACTTTAGACACCACAACTACTAGTTAAGATTAGAAGAAAAGATTGTGGTTTGGGTTAAAACAGTGGTCCATTTAAGTAGTTACTCCTGGGACATGAACACCTGTTTCCTGGTGAAAGTCTTGTGTTTTCTCCTTAACTTCTTCAGGACATGAACACCTGTTTCCTGGTGAAAGTCTTGTGTTTTCTCCTTAACTTCTTCAGGACATGAACACCTGTTTCCTGGTGAAAGTCTTGTGTTTTCTCCTTAACTTCATCAGGACATGAACACCTGTTTCCTAGTGAAAGTCTTCTGTTTTCTCCTTAACTTCTTCAGGACGTGAACACCTGTTTCCTGGTGAAAGTCTTGTGTTTTCTCCTTAACTTCTTCAGGACATGATCACCTGTTTCCTGGTGAAAGTCTTGTGTTTTCTCCTTAACTTCTTCAGGACATGAACACCTGTTTCCTGGTGAAAGTCTTGTGTTTTCTCCTTAACTTCTTCCGGGACATGACCTTTGCTCCCCAGCTTGAAAGCCCTGTGTTTTAGGAGCCCGACCTACAAGGATCTTCACGCTCTTATACAGCAGCAGTCAATATTTTGCTGACAGTTACTAATTTGAAGCATCGACTCTGGTCTTAAAACTGACTGGTGACACAGCTTAAAAGCTACGATAGCTTCCTCTAGTTTGAGGATCTATGTGGGGACCCGTCATTGACATAATGCATTCCATAGCCCCTTACCCTAACCTTAACCATCACCACTAAATGCCTAACCTTAACCCTTACCCTCACCCTAACCATAACCTAATTCTAACCCTAATCCTAAAACCAAGTCTTAACCCTCAAACAGACCTTTAACCTGGTGGGGTCCAGCATTTTGGCCCCACAAAGCTGTCAGGACCCCACAAGTATACTGGACTCCCGGTTTTTGGACCCCACGAATATAGTTAAACAAGAACACACACACACACACACACACACACACACACACACACACACACACACACACACGCACACACACACACACACACACACACACACACACACACACACACACACACACACACACACACACACACACACACACACACACCTCCTTCCCATCAGCCTCTCTGTCCCTCTCTGTATTCTGCTGCCTGGAAACGTGAGCTGACTGCACATGCTGCAGGCAACACACACACACACACACACACACACACACACACACACACACAAACACACCCACCCCCATCCCGATTCTGCAGCTTCTCCTTGCAGCTTGTTTTGTACGTGACAGGAATAACAGAGCAGTGAGAGAGACAGCGAGGCTTTCCCTCTCTGTGTATTGTCTGTCCTGCACGTCTCCTCAGCTTTCATCTCCCGCCAAACACACACACACACACACACACACACACACACACACACTCTTGTTTGTCAGGACTAATGAGGGAGTTAACGAGGAGGAGGGATCTCTGGAAGTAAATCATCACATGAACGGTTGTTCCCTTTGACTGAGTCTTCTCTCCTGCAGCCTTCCTTCACGTTAACTGCTAACTAACTAACTAACTAACGTTAAGACTTAATTGATATCAGGTGCTGAGTGAGTGAGCGTGTGAGGCCACATGGGCTCAGATAGGTAGAAATGGGATTGGGACAGGGCTGCAACTAACGATTACTTTCATAGTCGATTCATCTGTCGACTATTTTCTCGATTAACCGATTAGTTGTTTGATCTATAAAAAATGTCAAAACATGGTGAAAAATGTGGATCAGCGTTTCCCAAAGACTAAGATGACGTCCTCAAATGTCTTGTGTTGTCCAAAACTCAAAGATATTCAGTTTACTGTCCCAGAGGAGAGCAGAAACTAGAAGATATTCACATTTAACAAGCTGGGAAAAAAGGACTCAAACGATTAATCGATTATCAAAATAGTTGGCGATTAATTTAATAGTTGACAACTAATCGAGTAATCGATTCATCGTTGCACCTCTAGATTGGGACAGCACTTTCCACGCGGCCAAGGCTCAGGAGACGGCTGCCTGATTCCACGTTTTCAACCTCGTGTTTTATGAGCTGGACGACAGGCTGGTCTGTTCCGTGGTCGTGTGTCGTGCTGTTGTTTACGTTTGTAATTTCTGGATTTCCCTACGGTCTCCGCGGTAAACGTCACAACGCTTTGAACTGTGGGTAACTCCCTTTGGTGAAGTCTGCATCGAAAGGGCTCGGTAAGTGTGTCCTCAAGCCATCACGGCCTTTGAAATTCGACATTGGGACAACCCTAAGCCCTTACGAATTTCGCGAGAACGCGCACCAAAATCCGTGAGTCTGTGAGTCCGGACTTTGGACTTTGGGCCACAGAGATGTCCGGCCACTGCGAGGAGGCGAGAGCTCCACCAGCAGTCGTGCGGGTTGCTTTGTTTTGTGTTCAGCGATTTAATGCCATGTTTACTCCTAACATGCATGAGTTTAGCTGCCAACAAACACCAAACGGCCATCATATCTGAACACTACAGCTGGGACGATATGCTTTTGTCCCGATGCGATTCTTTCCCGATACATGGGCGCCATACCCGCCAACGCTCCTGTTTTTCCCTTGTTTCTCCCGGTTTGTTATTTCTTCCGGGAAACTCCCGTAAGTTGCACGGCCCAAACTCCTTCATACATAATCGGACCAATATGTTTGTCTAATATTGACAAGTTGCCAGATCTTGTGTGAAATGCATCCTATTCACACAATCCACACACCATACACAATGTTCAACCCGTTTGTCACCTCAACCTGGCAACCTATAACCCTCAACCTGGCAACCTATCACCCTCAACCTGGCAACCTATCACCCTCAACCTGGCAACCTATCACCCTCAACTTGGCAACCTATCACCTTCAACCTGGCAACCTATCACCTTCAACCTGGCAACATATAACCCTCAACCTGGCAACCTATAACCATCAACCTGGCAACCTATAACCATCAACCTGGCAACCTATCACCCTCAACCTGGCAACATATAACCCTCAACCTGGCAGCCTATCACCTTCAACCTGGCAACCTATCACCTTCAACCTGGCAACATAAAAGCCTCAACCTGGCAACCTATAACCCTCAACCTGGCAACCTATGACCATCAACCTGGCAACCTATAACCATCAACCTGGCAACCTATCACCCTCAACCTGACAACCTCTAACCCTCAACCTGGCAACCTATGACCATCAACCTGGCAACCTATATCCATCAACCTGGCAACCTATAACCCTCAACCTGACATAGTTTGTATTATAGCCTAACTTCAAAGTTAAGCTAACCAACAGTTGATGTTGCAGGTGAAAGGTGAGGAGAGAGAGAGACAGGTGCATGCAGGTGTTTTAAAAACTACAGGAAGTTATTAGTTAGCATGGCAGTCAGCAGGTGTGTGTGGAACTGAGCAGCAGAGAGCCGAGGATTAAAACAGACAAACATCGTTCGAGTGTACATTAATGTTTAATACAGGTTGGCAGGACGGTCTGAAATGTTGTGCACGGTCTTTCACTGTACGTTTTGTCAATGCGCCATTTTTTCGAAAAGTTGGCTACTTACGCCCTTAACAGAGTACATTCAAAGCTAATGCAGCAGGAGTGGGCGCCTAAAAAAAAAACTGCGGAATCGGGATGTAGCCTGGAACCCCCCCACGCCAGCAGAAACCATAGATACTGACTGAGTATATACTGTATAGGCCATCTATGAGCTGACACCAGCGTGTCTGAGCCTCCCAGGACGGGGGAGCTCCGAGCCAAGGCTCCGTCCACCGTCATCCTCGGCTCCTTCCTCCCCCTCTCTCCCTCTCCTCTCTCCCTCATCCTCAGCTCCTTCCTCCCCCTCTCTCCCTCTCCTTCTGCTCCTTCCTCCCCCTCTCTCCCTCTCCTCTCTCCCTCATCCTCGGCTCCTTCCTCCCCCTCTCTCCCTCTCCTCTCTCCCTCATCCTCGGCTCCTTCCTCCCCCTCTCTCCCTCTCCTTCTGCTCCTTCCTCCCCGTCTAACAGCAGCAAGCACCTGCCTTCTTTGCCTTCATCTTCTCCCTATTAACCTATAAAATGACGTGTTTTCTCATGCGGGACGGGAGAAGACATAACATCAATGCATCTCTATTATTGTGCGGGCATAAATTCTCAGAGTTTTGCGGGTGCGGGCGGGAGTGTAACACACACGTTGCGGGTGCGGCCGTTAATGGTCAGAAATTCGCCGGGAGCAGGATGAAGAAAACAGTCCCGCGCAGGGCTCTACAATCCACCGCCACTGTGGCTGGTATACAAGGCAAATTTCCCACCCTGAGCCAGACCCTCTTCCGCAGCACCGTGGAGGAAAGTCTGAACATGCGAGACTAGTCTGACTGAAGCTAAAGTGCAGTTTCTCACCTGAAGGGCAGGGGGCAGTGTCCGTCCTCCTCCCTCGGGGACTCCAACTCGTGGGGGTGCAGGAGGCTGACATCATCACTCGGCTCCAAATTCTCCGACATCATGATAATCGGCCTGGAGGGTCAGAAGGGCAGAACGACGTCAAACACTTGTTATATTTCATTTTTTGCTCACGCGTATCCTTACGTATTTCTTAGTGTGATGATGTCGGGGTATTACACCTCTGGGTCTGCAGGTAGCTCCGTCGCCACATGATGCTGTCAATAAAGCTTTTTTTTTTGTAATGTGCCACAGTTTTACATCAACACTTTCTGAAAGACTGTGAAAACGATGATCAGGAGAGGAGGAGAGTGAGGGAGAGCGAGGGATGCAGCGTCAGATAACAAGCTCTAAATATAGAAGAGTGAGCAACAGCCAGTGAGCTGGATAAGAAGTCAACATGTGAGCGATGACACCATCACGCTTGGGGGGAATATATATGGAATTAGGGCTGCGCCATGTGCAGAAAATCAAATATCACAATATTCTTCACCAAATACCTCGATGTCAATATTGAGACGATATTCCAGGGTTGACAATTGGTGCTTTAACAAAAGATTTTTGATGAATTATCATCAGACATGTCAATTTAATGTCTAAGAGGGGGAAAGGGAAATAATAGAACAGCTAGAACAGTCTGCTAAGTTCAGAAAAGTACATCACTTTACTGTAATGCAGCCTTTAAAACCAGGGAAAGACAACACCATATTACAATTTTACGATATCCAAAATCTAAGACGATCTGGTCTCATATTACGATTAGGGCTGTCAATATAATGCAGATTAATCCATTCCATATTGACCGTCCTCCGTTTGACCCGGAGCCGTTCTAGCCACCATTGGACTGTAAAATGAAGGAGGGAGACGAGAATGTGCTGCCTGGATCATTAATTGGAACATTTACTTATAAAAATCTTCTTCCTGAATAGGGTTGGGTACCGAAATCCGGTGTTAATTCGGCACCGGTGCCTTCACGACCGGTATCTACCGGACCGAATAGCAACGCGGATTTCGGCGCCTCATTCTGGTGCCACTGATATGTCTGCTCTTCTCTCTGATGCTCTGAAACAGACGTTACAGGAAACAGAAACACCGCTACACGGGACGCTAGTTAAGACTATACTCAACAGCAGCTAACGTTAGCCTACCGCTAGCTAGTTAACACTATACTCAACAGCAGCTAACGTTAGCCTACCGCTAGCTAGTTAACACTATACTCAACAGCAGCTAACGTTAGCCTACCGCTAGCTAGTTAACACTATACTCGACAGCAGCTAACGTTAGCCTACCGCTAGCTAGTCAACACTATACTCGACAGCAGCTAACGTTAGCCTACCGCTAGCTAGTTAACACTATACTCGACAGCAGCTAACCATAGCCTACCGCTAGCTAGTTAACACTATACTCGACAGCAGCTAACGTTAGCCTACCGCTAGCTAGTTAACACTATACTCGACAGCAGCTAACGTTAGCCTACCGCTAGCTAGTTAACACTATACTCGACAGCAGCTAACGTTAGCCTACCGCTAGCTAGTTAACACTATACTCGACAGCAGCTAACGTTAGCCTACCGCTAGCTAGTTAACACTATACTCGACAGCAGCTAACGTTAGCCTACCGCTAGCTAGGTAACACCATACTCAACAGCAGCTAACGTTAGCCTACCACTAGCTAGCGTTATGAAGTGATAATATATCAATATAATATCAATATATATCGATATAATATCGATATATATCGCCCAGCGTAGTTAGGAAACAGACATCAGATTAATACATGAATACATGTAGTTAAAAAAAGGGGATTTTTAGAAGGATTACAGTTTTAAAATACATTTTAAAATAAAGAACAACATACCGCCATGCCATGCACACACATTTCAACACATGACAAGTCTCAAACAACATCACTGTGTGTCTATTGGGCCTCCTACACACTGGCTGCGTGGCGTGAGCGTGGCGTGAGCGTGGCATTTCTGCTGCGTGGCGTTTTCTATGTCTTTGCACACCAGAAACGTGTCTGACGCGGCGCTGCTGCTGGTAGACATCAGTCTAGGGTGCAAATGTTCCACCAAAACAAGTTTCCTTCCTGAGACTATAGACCTTTTTCACAGCAGACATGTTGACATGTCATAGTAGGAAAAGCACAGGTGTATTAATAACCATTAATGATGGCTGCGTTCCACTTAGGAGAGTTCCTGGTATTGTTCATGCTGACTC
>NC_050179.1:36937401-36949901 GCF_008315115.2 Sander lucioperca | reverse complement strand
GATCTTTAACTCGAGGTTCCACTGTCTGCCGTCACACGTCTATATATATATATATATTAGGGCTGTCAATATAACGCAGATTAATCCATTCCATATTGAGATTTGACCCGGAGCCGTTCTAGCCACCATTGGACTGTAAAATGAAGGAGGGAGACGAGAATGTGCTGCCTGGATCATTAATTGGAACATTTACTTATAAAAATCTTCTTCCTGAATAGGGTTAGGTACCGAAATCCGTGTTAATTCGGCACCGGTGCCTTCACGACCGGTATCTACCGGACCGAATAGCAACGCGGATTTTGACGCCTCATTCTGGTGCCACTGATATGTCTGCTCTTCTCTCTGATGCTCTGAAACAGACGTTACAGGAAACAGAAACACCGCTACACGGGACGCTAGTTAACACTATACTCAACAGCAGCTAACGTTAGCCTACCGCTAGCTAGTTAACACTATACTCAACAGCAGCTAACGTTAGCCTACCGCTAGCTAGTTAACACTATACTCAACAGCAGCTAACGTTAGCCTACCACTAGCTAGTTAACACTATACTCAACAGCAGCTAACGTTAGCCTACCACTAGCTAGTTAACACTATACTCAACATCAGCTAACGTTAGCCTACCACTAGCTAGTAGCTGGATTAAACACGGTTATAATGCTGACAGCTAACGCTGAACGGTGTAAAGTTTGACTGTATTTCACTGTAGAGGATTCAACAGCGGGATGTAACAATCTGCAGCTGCTGTTGTCGGAAAAACACAGACGGAGTTAGGCGATGTTATGCTACCGTGGAAGTGTGGTGATATTTTGAGCCTTGTTAGTGGTATAGAAATAGAGATTTATTTTTACTTTATCCTCTGCCCCGACGACTAGCGTTATGAGCTAATTAGCGGTTTGAGTTAAACTGGTCACATTCAATTAGCACGAAAACATATCCCAGAGAACGGTCGACTCGGTACACATATGTTATTAACCCCTAGGTTCAATTTGCGCCGGAATTGTCCTTTAACATCAGCTTTCCTCCCGGCTGCTGTGGGTCAACCAACGGGGGTAAGCTTCTCCTCACAAAGCGTAGCTCCTATGGCGCCATTTTGATGCTACCAAGCCATCACCCCCCGTTAGCATCCCATTGACTGCCATTGATTCTGACGTCACTTTGACAGAGAATAACTTTACATCTGATTTGTCCGTTGTTTATATGTCTCTGTTGTTTATATGTCTATGGTCAAAGCAGGCCACCATCTTCTTCCTCATGGTCCAACTGTGTTTCCACCACAGCATCGGGTGACTTATGTAAAATCACTTTTTTTGAAGTTTTTGTCACTCTTTGCTGTGGTGAAGTTAACATCAGCTTCCGTCCCGGCCGCTGCGGGTCAAACCAGCCCACCATCTTCTTCCTCATGGTCCGACTGTGTGTCCACCACAGCATGGCTGCCACATCCTCTTCAATGACATGCATGCAAACAACAAGCAAATCATATCCCACTAACACCACAATCACGTCTCTTTCCTCCCAGACCGGCGTCACACAGCTGAACAGAGGGTCACAGGAGCTGGAGGAAGGAGTGTTAATCCCACTAACTGACAAACAAATAGGCTACTGCATTCAAAGGTAGAGATACGTGGTTCTCAGAGGTAGAGATACGTGGTTCTCACTAGGGGTGGTACGGTTCACCAAACCCACGGTTCGGTTCGTATCACAGTTTTCGGGTCTTGTTATTTTTTCTTTTAATCTTTAACACTCCAGAAATATACTTCAGCATATGATATATACACTGTTAAATGTTTCCGTTAATTTACACCCAAATTTCAACATGATTTACCTGTTATTTTTAATAACTGTGCCTTACTGTCAATTTTTAGGGAATGTATGTTAAATAACACCTAATTTATGTTATTTAACACCTCATTGTTAAATAACATTCATTTTTGTTATTTAACCGCACAACAGAAAATTCAAAGATGGCGGCCAGAGTTAGATGGTCTGGTATGGTCACGTTTTGGGGATAAATGCCGATAAATGCAATTTTATGCTTAGATTATAAAAAAGTTATTTATCATTGGAGAAGTTAGCAATTTAATTTCGTTTTTGTAGGTTGCTAAACAATGACTAATTCAATATTGTTGACGTTGCAATCCTTTACTAACAAACTAAATATTGTAGTATGCATTCACTGAATGAAGATTAGACAAATATAACACCTGGTTTCTGTACTGCAAATGTTATCAAGAATAATGTTGCGTAGCATATTCCCCAGACACAAATAAGAAAGTTTGCGGTGTTTGTTTTGCATGCGCAAATGCGTTTGTTATCGTGTAATAGCCTTTTATTACCCTTCATACCCTACACTCCAGATTATAAACCAGAAGGCCTATTAATTCACGAACTGCGCTCCAAATCTGTGTGTGTGTGTGTGTGTGTGTGTGTGTGTGTGTGTGTGTGTGTGTGTGTGT
The DNA here is from genome assembly GCF_008315115.2 of Sander lucioperca. Taxonomy (NCBI): domain Eukaryota; kingdom Metazoa; phylum Chordata; class Actinopteri; order Perciformes; family Percidae; genus Sander; species Sander lucioperca. The sequence goes on along the minus strand of NC_050179.1, from coordinate 36,947,445 downwards.
GTGTGTGTGTGTGTGTGTGTGTGTGTGTGTGTGTGTGTGTGTGTGTGTGTGTGTGTGTGTGTGTGTGTGTGTGTGTGTGTGTGTGTGTGTGTCTGTGTGTCTTTGTCTGTGTGTGTGTGTGTGTGTGTGTGTGTGTGTGTGTGTGTGTCTGTGTGTGTGTGTGTGTGTGTGTGTCTGTGTGTCTTTGTCTGTGTGTGTGTGTGTGTCTGTGTGTGTGTGTGTGTGTGTGTGTGTGTGTGTGTCTGTGTGCGTGTGTGTCTTTGTCTGTGTGTGTGTGTGTGTGTGTCTGTGTGTGTGTGTGTGTGTGTGTCTGTGTGTGTGTGTGTGTGTGTGTGTGTGTGTGTGTGTCTGTGTGTGTGTGTGTGTGTGTCTGTGTGTGTGTGTGTGTGTGTGTGTCTGTGTGTGTGTGTGTGTGTGTGTGTGTCTGTGTGTGTGTGTGTGTCTGTGTGTCTGTGTGTGTGTGTGTGTGTGTGTGTGTGTGTGTCTGTGTGTGTGTGTGTGTGTGTGTGTGTGTGTGTGTCTGTGTGTGTGTGTGTGTGTGTGTGTGTGTGTGTGTCTGTGTGTGTGTGTGTGTGTGTGTGTGTGTGTGTGTGTGTGTGTGTGTGTGTGTGTGTCTTTGTCTGTCTGTGTGTCTTTGTCTGTGTGTGTGTGTGTGTGTGTGTGTGTGTGTGTGTGTGTCTGTGTGTGTGTGTGTGTGTGTGTGTGTGTCTGTGTGTCTTTGTCTGTGTGTGTGTGTGTGTGTGTGTGTGTGTGTGTGTGTGTGTGTGTGTGTGTGTGTGTGTGTGTGTGTGTGTCTGTGTGCGTGTGTGTCTTTGTCTGTGTGTGTGTGTGTGTGTGTCTGTGTGTGTGTGTGTGTGTGTGTGTGTGTGTGTGTGTGTGTCTGTGTGTGGTGTGTGTGTGTGTGTGTGTGTGTCTGTGTGTGTGTGTGTGTGTGTGTGTGTGTGTGTCTGTGTGTGTGTGTGTGTCTGTGTGTGTGTGTGTGTGTGTGTGTCTGTGTGTGTGTGTGTGTGTGTGTGTGTGGTGTGTGTGTGTGTGTGTGTCTGTGTGTGTGTGTGTGTGTGTGTGTGTGTGTGTGTGTGTGTGTGTGTCTGTGTGTGTGTGTGTGTGTGTGTGTGTCTGTGTGTGTGTGTGTGTGTGTGTGTGTGTGTGTGTCTGTGTGTGTGTGTGTGTGTGTGTCTGTGTGTGTGTGTGTGTGTGTGTCTGTGTGTGTGTGTGTGTGTGTGTGTGTGTGTGTGTGTGTGTGTGTGTGTGTGTGTGTCCCCTGTTCTTTCTGACCATGGTGTAAATATCCATATGACTCAGTCGCCAGCAGGCGCCACTACTGAAATAACAGGTTCATTCAGTATTTTTTGCGTTCTGGGAAGGAGCGTAGAAGAAGAAGAAGGCATTACCTGCAACGAACATCTCCATCTCGGAAGATCGCGTATTTTGGTATCGACCAAAATCACAATAATCCGGTGAGATTAACTAGAATTTCTTTAAAGTCATGCATAGTTTTAACATTTATCAGTGATGTTGATGTATAAACGCCACGGACTTGCACCACATGAAATGAACTAACGTAGCTAGCTGCTAATGAGCCAACGTGATTCAAGCTAGCGATAGTTTGTCCATTAATCTTAGAAAACAATGCGCTTATTTTAATGTCCATTCATGTATACGATCTAAATCTATAAATAATAGGCTAACGTTATATGCCTATAACGTTTAAGCTAGCATTCCTGTGGTCAAGTTTGTGTGGCATTCTTGTCATGTGCACGTCTGGTTAAAGCAGGTTCATCCTGAAAATCAAACGGCTAAAATACATCAACTTACTGATAGCTGTTTATGATGCTAGCTAGTTGGTTTAAGACTGTATTTGATGATTTCATGTCAGATGCTCGTCTTTGATGGGTTATAGCTGTTTGGGCTACCAGACATGCTGGTGTGACCAGGGTGGGAAATTAACTTTTGTGCCTGGTGGATGCCCAGTTTTACCAGCCTGTGTGTCTGCCTGCCTGCAGTAAATAGTTTTCCCTTTGTCATCAGTGCGCCACTTGTTCGAAAAGTTCCTTCTCTTTTTCTTTACTTCGCCCTCAACAGTTTGTACATTCATAGCTACTGCTGACTCCGCCACGGGCCTCTTAACACCGGGGATATGTCGCCACATTTTTTTAACCGATAATTTTCCTTTCGTCTGTACCTCAGCTCAGCTATATGTGTCACGGACTAGCGCTGAAAACCACTCCACCCGCCACTGTGGCTTGTATACAAGGCAAAGTCACCCGCCACTTTGAAAAAGTACCTGCCATTGGCTTGTGGCGGGTGCCAATTTCCCACCCTGGGTGTGACTATTTTATATGGTAGCTAAAGCCTAGCAATGAGGTAAATCCAGCAAAAACAGCCACTACTGATGGGCTAGTGCCACATCTATGTGAACAGCTATTCTCTTTTATTTGCATTGGCATAGTGCACCCTCTTTTGTGTGTTTTTGCTGTTTTGATTATCATTGAGTTGTAGATAAATGTTTACATTTGTTTTTGTTTTTAATTACAGATGCAGATGCAGGGTACTATCCCTGATCACACTGCTGATCAAGATGATCTCACCGGATTCATCTCTCAGAACCAGGTGGAAATATGACTGGTGTCTTACTTGCTTTAATCTAGCAATTAACTACTAATCTATCAATAAGTTTAATTGGCTTGCATAATGTTTTCTTGCCAAATTTCAGTCAGTCAGCCACCTCTGTGGCCTATGTGAGACACATAAAAATTCACAGCAACATACCCAATTTAGTACTGCAGTGTTGTATCCCTAATGTTGAGGTTTAGGGCCCTATCTTGCTAATTTAAGACCGACGCAGTTGTCAATTTCCCGTCCAGCACCCACGTCGTTTAAATAGCAAATTCACCTGCGCCCATCTGTGCGCCCATGGGCGTGCTGGTCTTACAGGGAGGTGTGTTCAGGTGCATTCAGGTGCATTCTGGGATCTTGAGGCAGTGGGAAGTGATCGCGCCATTGACCAACAAAAACCTGGTCTAAAGTCAATAACGCAGCATTTCATTGTTATTTTAACAGAGCATTAGTAAAATGCTCCTAGGCTCGTGCACAGCGCGCACACTATGCTTGTTACACACACAGGGACGCACAGCAACACACACACACACACACACACACACACACACACAGGGACACACACACACACAGCAGCACACACACATGCAGAAGATTTCAAATAATAATATTACGGTGTAAATCCTCCATCATAATAGCAATGCTCCAAGGTCCAAACGCGCCTGGCTTTTAAAGAGAATGGGAGATGATCTCTGATTGGTTGATTGCATGTTACGCCCAAAACACACCTCTGATTAATGAAGACACTAAGTACAACCCTTTAGAACCATGAACCCGGCACACGGACCCTTTTTATCTGCCGTCAAACTAGCAAAAGTGGATTTGGACACGCCCTAAACACACCTGCACCAGGCGCTTCACGCCGTGCGCTTAGATCGTTAAAATAGGGCCCTAAGTGTTTTAGATGTCAGCAATGAACATGATATACTGTATTTTTATACTGTATTTTTCTGTGATTGATCCGATCTATGTGTGCCTACATTTTTAAGTATTTAACTTTCAGTGTTTGTATTACAATAAATAAGTTAATTTCAACATGGAACTGTTTGTTTTCTTTCACTTAAGTGTTATGTGATATATTATGCCTATTCTTGTATTAACTAAAGCTAGAATATGTATATTACAATCAGTGGTACACATTACTATGCTAAAATAATTAACAATAAATTTAAAAAGCAATATTTAATTAAACAAAATAAATGGTGATTTAACATGAAAATAATGGTAACCCTGCTGCCAGTAATTTCCTGTTTTTTCTGTGATTTATAGTGAAGTCCTGTTAAAAAACATTACGGGGAGTGCACTGTAAAAAAACATAACATGAATAAACTGTTAAAATAACATGAAAATAATGGTAACCCTGCTGCCAGTTATTTCCTGTTATTCAACAGTGTAGCTAAAATTAGCATATTGAATGCATGTTGCACAATTCATGCACACAGTGGCAGTTCTATCTATTGTTTGATTTCCACTGTCATCATAGGTAACATGAAATCCAAAATGTTCCCACACACCAGACTATATACGACGCTGGAGCATCCTCCAACTCCAGGCAGCCTTCCTCATCTCTCCACCTGACATCTCTACAGTCTTCCTCATCTCTCCCACCTGACATCTCTACAGTCTTCCTCATCTCTCCTACCTGACATCTCTACAGTCTTCCTCATCTCTCCACCTGACATCTCTACAGCCTTCCTCATCTCTCCCACCTGACATCTCTACAGTCTTCCTCATCTCTCCACCTGACATCTCTACAGCCTTCCTCATCTCTCCCACCTGACATCTCTACAGTCTTCCTCATCTCCCACCTGACATCTCTACAGCCTTCCTCATCTCTCCACCTGACATCTCTACAGCCTTCCTCATCTCTCCACCTGACATCTCTACAGTCTTCCTCATCTCCCACCTGACATCTCTACAGCCTTCCTCATCTCTCCCACCTGACATCTCTACAGTCTTCCTCATCTCTCCACCTGACATCTCTACAGTCTTCCTCATCTCCCACCTGACATCTCTACAGCCTTCCTCATCTCTCCCACCTGACATCTCTACAGTCTTCCTCATCTCCCACCTGACATCTCTACAGTCTTCCTCATCTCCCACCTGACATCTCTACAGTCTTCCTCATCTCCCACCTGACATCTCTACAGTCTTCCTCATCTCTCCCACCTGACATCTCTACAGTCTTCCTCATCTCTCCCACCTGACATCTCTACAGCCTTCCTCATCTCTCCCACCTGACATCTCTACAGCCTTCCTCATCTCTCCCACCTGACATCTCTACAGCCTTCCTCATCTCTCCCACCTGACATTTCTAAACGTGACGTCACCTGCAGCACTCTACACTCCACCTGAGGAGCGGTCGGCTCGGTGCTTCTCAAAATCTGACGAAAATCTTTTAAACTGACCTTTGTCGATCAAAAAAACAGACAGATTCAGCAACTGTATGGCCTATTTCTTGCTTAAAATGTTGTTAAAAACATTGTTATTTCTCTCTTAAAATGTTGTTAAAAAACACTTTTTGGTGAACTATTTTTGTAAAATACGAGATCGTATTCAGAACGAGACGCCATTAGAGTCTGTTTTGAAATTCGGGAGCAGCCAGACCCACGTGACGCGTTCGTCCAATCAGCTGCCATGTGTTGCGTTCGTCACGCTCACCCCCCTCGTCGTTTCCAGTAAGTGTTTTAACATAGGTGTATAAAGTGGACACTACGGCAGTAAGTGGTTAGTGCACGTTAACAGTGGACTGACGAACCGTGAGACGCACACACGCTCCAAACAGAGACAAGAGAACCGAGCGGTTCGGATGTTTTTTCATGAACCGTAACACTCCTAGTTCTCACAGGACAGAGACGCTGCAAACATATGATGATCTTATAGACCAGGGGTCTCCAACTAGTAGCTCTCAAGCAGGTTTCCGGTAGCTCGACAATACACTGTGTTCCAAATTATTAGAGCTGGGCAATATATCGATATTACATCGATATCGTGATATGAGACTAGATATCGTCTTAGATTTTGGATATCGTAATATGGCATTAGTGTTGTCTTTTCCTGGTTTTAAAGGCTGTATTACAGTAAAGTGATGTCATTTTCTGAACTTACCCGACTGTTGTAGCTGTTCTATTATTTGCCTTTTCCCTCTTAGTCCTTATATCCACATTACTGATGATTATTTATCTAAAATCTCATTATGTAAATATTTTGTGAAAGCACCAATAGTCAACGCTACAATATTGTTGCGGTATCGATATCGAGGTATTTGGTCAAAAAATATCGTGATATTTGATTTTCTCCATATTGCCCAGCCCTACAAATTATTATGCAAATTATATTTTACACTGATTTTCCAAAATAGTCGATGCAAATGACAGTCTCTATAATTTTCCAGTCACCAACCGTTAGGGTATCAGTCGAATTTCATTGAACAAACCACCCAATGAAAACAGTATTTTTTTCAAAAATAAAAAACTCAAAATGCACTGTTCCAAATTATTATGCACAACAGAGTTTCAAAGCATTTTATAGGTTGTAAAGAACTGAAAATGATCATTTGCTGAATTTGCAGCATTAGGAGGTCATATTTACTGTAATCAAAAGCTATTTCAATTAAACACATCTTAAAAAGGGCAAGCAGCTGCTAAAATGTCATTAAAAAGCAGCAAACAGGTATTTGAAGCTGCTGGTCCCGCGAACCTGAAGGTGTAGGATCCTCCTGAGGCTTGCAGTAGTGCATAAACCTACTATTCAGCCACCTCTAACCAATGCTCACGAGCAGAAACGGTTGCAGTGGGTCCAGAAATACATGAAGAATAATTTTCAAATAGTCTTGTTTACTGATGAGTGCCGTGCAACCCTGGCTGATCCAGATGGATGGAGTAGTGGATGGTTGGTGGATGGTTGGTGGATGGATGGTTGGTGGATGGTTGGTTGGTAGATGGTTGGTTGGTGGATGGTTGGTGGATGGTTGGTTGGTAGATGGTTGGTGGATGGTTGGTGGATGGTTGGTGGATGGTTGGTTGGTGGATGGTTGGTGGATGGTTGGTGGATGGTTGGTGGGTGGATGGTTGGTGGATGGTTGGTGGATGGTTGGTTGGTGGATGGTTGGTGGATGGTTGGTGGATGGTTGGTGGATGGTTGGTGGATGGTTGGTGGATGGTTGGTTGGTAGATGGTTGGTTTGTGGATGGTTGGTGGATGGTTGGTTGGTAGATGGTTGGTGGATGGTTGGTGGATGGTTGGTGGATGGTTGGTTGGTAGATGGTTGGTGGATGGTTGGTGGATGGTTGGTGGATGGTTGGTGGATGGTTGGTTGGTGGATGGTTGGTGGATGGTTGGTGGATGGTTGGTTGGTGGATGGTTGGTTGGTGGATGGTTGGTTGGCGGATGGTTGTTTACGGGGAGAGAGCTGGTAGGCCCCTTTAGGGTCCCTGAAGGTGTGAAAATGACCTTGGCAAAGTATGTAGAGTTTCTGACTGACCACTTTCTTCCATGGTACAAAAAGAAGAACTGTTCCTTCCGTAACAAAATCATTTTCACACATGACAATGCACCATCTCATGCTGCAGAGAATACCTCTGTGTCATTGGCTGCTATGGGCATAAAAGGAGAGAAACTCATGGTGTGGCCCCCATCCTCCCCTGACCTCAACCCTATTGAGAACCTTTGGAGCATCCTCAAGCAAAAGATCTATGAGGGTGGGGGGCAGTTCACATCAAAACAGCAGCTCTGGGGGGCTATTCTGACATCCTGCAAAGACATTCAAGCAGAAACTCTCCATAAACTCACAAGTTCAATGGATGCAAGAACTGTGAAGGTGAAATCAAAGAAGAGCTCCTATGTTAACATGGAACCTGCCCTGTTAAGATGGGTCTGATTGAAATAGCTTTTGATTACAGTAAATATGACCTCCTAATGCTGCAAATTCAGCAAATGATCATTTTCAGTTCTTTACAACCTATAAAATGTTTTGAAACTCTGTTGTGCATAATAATTTGGAACAGTGCATTTTGCGTTTTCTATTTTTGAAAAAAATACAGTTTTCATTGGGTGGTTTGTTCAATGAAATTCGACTGATACCCTAACGGTTGGTGACTTGAAAATTATACTGACTATCATTTGCATCGACTATTTAGGAAAATCAGTGTAAAATATCATTTGCATAATAATTTGGAACACAGTGTAGGTTGAAAAACTGAGACCCAAAATGACCACGATATTATTCAATTCAATTCAAATTATTTATGGTATCAAATCATAACAAAAGTTATCTTGAGACACTTTACAGAGAGAGTAGGTCTAGACCACACTATAATTACAGAGAGAGTAGGTCTAGACCACACTATAATTACAGAGAGAGTAGGTCTAGACCACACTATAATTACAGAGAGAGTAGGTCTAGACCACACTCTATAATTACAGAGAGAGTAGGTCTAGACCACACTCTATAATTACAGAGAGAGTAGGTCTAGACCACACTCTATAATTACAGAGAGAGTAGGTCTAGACCACACTCTATAATTACAGAGAGAGTACAGAGAGAGTAGGTCTAGACCACACTCTATAATTACAGAGAGAGTAGGTCTAGACCACACTCTATAATTTACAGAGAGAGTAGGTCTAGACCACACTCTATAATTACAGAGAGAGTAGGTCTAGACCACACTCTATAATTTACAGAGAGAGTAGGTCTAGACCACTCTATAATTACAGAGAGAGTAGGTCTAGACCACTCTATAATTACAGAGAGAGTAGGTCTAGACCACATTCTATAATTACAGAGAGAGTAGGTCTAGACCACACTCTATAATTACAGAGAGAGTAGGTCTAGACCACACTCTATAATTACAGAGAGAATAGGTCTAGACCACACTCTATAATTTACAAAGACCCAACAATTCCAGTAATTCCCCCAAGAGCAAGTATTTAGCGCAACAGTGGCGAGGAAAAACTCCTTTTTAGGGAGAAACCTGGACAGACCCAGGCCATATTAAAAGTGAGGTAGCTAACTTTGCGGGCCATAGAAGTTTAAAGTGGTCATGTTTTCTTGGATCCTGATGGGAATATTTTCAGTAATGTAGCTATAACTACGTGGACTAAAAGAAGTATAAAATAGACATGTACCTTGACGTGAAGTGAAGATTTTTCATAAGCTTTGGGTTTTGCAATTTCATACGTGTCCAAACAGTAGCTTCATTCAGCTTATGTGTGTTGTGTAAATAAATGAAGGCGATGGGATGCAAGTAGCTCTTAGATAAAGAAAGGTTGGAGATCCCTGTTATAGACCATGATGCATTGCGGTAGGTCACAAGATAAAGGAGTCTGCAGCAGGGACATGCAACACATTAATGTACAGTAGCAGGAATATTAACTTTCACTTCAATAAGGTTGGTCTGAATGCAGGACTTTAACTTGCAGTGGAGTATTTTCACAGCGTGGTATTAGTACTTTTACTGCAGTAAAGGATCTGAACACTTCCTCCCTTTCAACGCACAAGTCTGTTGTTATTCTTTACTTTTCTTATCCTCATTACATCTCATGTGCACACTCAAAGCAACAACACGATACTGCCTGTCTCACTTCCTGTCTGTGGCTTCATCGGTTTAACAGCTAAAGATGTTTCAGAGCTCTACTGACTTCACACGACATCACATATTACATAAATTATGTCAAAACCATCGTCATTAGGGCTGCAACTAACTAATGATTATTGTCATAGAGTCATCTGTGGGTTGTTTTCTTGATGAATAAAGATCAGTGTTTCCCAAAAAGCCCGAGATAAACGTCCTCAAATGTCTTGTTTTGTCCACAACTCAAAAATACAGTGTTTCCTTTCCTGATTTTGTAGTGGCGGCCCGCCATGGCAAAATTTCTGCCACCACGGTATCAGAAATAGGGCTGTACAAAAAATGTAGTCATGGTGGCTTTTTAAATTGTCCTGCCGACATAATGCACCACCCCCATTGGCTGCAGCTCACATTGCAATTTAACAAGTAGAACTATTCAGAGGTCATTGGGCCCGTCCAGTTTAACAACTAGTAGAACTATTCAGAGGTTACTGGGCCCGTCCAGTTTAACAACTAGTAGAACTATTCAGAGGTTATTGGACCCGGACAGGTCCAATGTTGTTGTTCAGACAGACCTGCCCCCACTGCTAAAAAAAATCCTAAAGGAAACACTGAAATATTCAGTTTCCTGTCCCAGAGGAGAGAAGAAACTAAAAAATATTCACATTTAACAAGCTGACATCACACAAGTTTACCTGTTTTATCATAAAAAATGACTCAAACTGATTAATGGACTATCAAAATAGTTGCGATTAATTGAATAGTTGACAACTAATCTGTTAATCTTTGCAGCTCTAGGGCTCTATTTTAACGATCTGAGAGTACGGGGTGAAGCGCCTGATGCAGGTGTGTTTAGGGCG
>NC_050179.1:36929901-36932401 GCF_008315115.2 Sander lucioperca | reverse complement strand
AGAAGAAGAAAAGAGGTCTCACTCTGTAGCTAAAACAGAGACCAGGTGAAAAGAGGATCTGCAGCAGTGAGAGAGAGCGGTGCAGTACAACACAAATATGGTGTTTTTAGACAATTAAACCATGTAAACAGGGTTCAAAATTAACTTTTTCGTTCACCAGCCAAATGGCTAGTGAATGTTCAAATTTAACCAGCCACTCAAAAGATTACCATTGTTTTTTGGCTGGTGAGTGAAGCATATTTTACCAGCATTTGGCTGGTGAATGGTGCTAATTTTGAACCCTTTATGTAAACCTATTCTGGTACAACCTTAAAATACAATTATGAACCTGAAAATGAACATAATATGGCTGCTTTAAAATATTTATAAAATATCTGGTCATGCCATGAAACAATGCAATTACCCGCTTCAGCCGCCAGGGGGGGCAGTGCTCCTCCTGCCCCCCCCCCCCCCCCGCAAACTCCACGTATGACTACACACCGATTCATCTCCCCCATCTCCTCCGGTACTGTCTGTATCATATGTCAGCCCAGTCTCACGGCTGACATATAATGGTCACATTATTGAATCTATTGATTTGTGTACTGAACACGTTAAAGGAGAATTCCGGTCGATTTCAACCCGTAGCTCTGTTGTTTGTAAATTTGTAGTGCTGTCAGTACACTTAAACTGTTTCTGGTTTGATATCTCAGTATCTTGTGTTTGTGTGAATGTAGTCTAATGTAAGGCTCTATATTTCATTTTGGGGTATACAATATTGTGGATTTAGTATTATATAACATTTCATATTGCACTTTCTATATACAGTTTGGATACTGTATGTAAGATTACATTTTGCTTGGACAACGGCTGCATTTTTTGGATATATTTGTGTGAATGTAGTCGAAGGCTCCATATTTCATTTTGAGGTGTACAGTATTGTGGATTTAGTATTATGTTAAAATATACACTTTTTTAAATAAAGATGACATACTGTATATTGTTAGCAAATCTTGTTCCATGTGCCCTTTTCTGAATTTGAGCCCCTGCCTCTCAAAAGGTCTCTGCACGGCCCTGGTCAGTAGCGAGAAAAACTAAACCAGTCGGTGCTGCCTACACCGTGTTATCCCCCTGCTAGAGTTAGCACCCAACAGGCTTAAACAGGGCAGGTTTTAAACCTGTTTTTAGCCTCTAAACATGCTCGAAATGTCATTACAAGTGCCTCCCCATGTGCAGTGATTCCTTCTGAGTGAACACAGTGAATTTGACTGGAATATTGGATTGTATGAGTTCGACAATCGACTAGTGTGGACTTGACCAGAAAACAGGAAGTAAACAGAGGTATGTACACTGGCTGGATTAACACAATTTTTATGCCTTTCTGTCACATCTACTGCAGTCAGATTAGCTGTGTTCCCTCTGAAGGAATCACTGCTCATGGGGAGGCTCTTGTAATGACATTTCCAGCATGTTTAGAGGCTAAAAACACGTTTAAACCTGCCCTGTTTAAGCCTGTTGGGTGCTAACGCTAGCAGGAGGATAACACGGTGTAGGCAGCACCGATTGGTTTAGTTTTTCTCGCTACTGACAGCACTCCAAATTTCCAAACAACAGAGCTACGGGTTGGAATTGACCGGAATTCTCCTTTAATGTCGTTATTTTCGTGTGGTGAGCACGAAATTTAAAGCAATGTATTTCAATGGGAAGCATATTTCGTGATCTTTTCCTAACCTCAACCGTTTAACCAACTCATTTCCCCATTGTTGCGTGCCACAGCGACCACGGATCGCTAGACAGACTGTATAAACGTTGAAAGAGTCCATGTAAATATGAATTGACATACTATATAAAATGCTGAAATGCGGTATATTTCGGTTGATATACAGTTAGTGCAGAATTGTGGTCTAGATAGTGATGTAGGTCAGTAGAGTGTACTAAAATTGTGTGATACAAAGATGGTAAGGAAGGACAAACAGTTGAGCATATCAGGGCAGATGAAAGGTATCCTGACCAGCCAGACCCACATCCAGATGTTGGGTCTGGGAACTCACCACTGGCAGATTTCAAATTCCCTCTGCACGCAATAGGATAGCGCTGCAACCAATCAGAGCAACGCTAGTTGATAGATTCAACTTTTGCCGTATCCCTGGGGAGTCAAACTCAATTTCACAGAGGGCCACACTGGAAAATGAGAATCCCATCAGGGGCCAGACACGTACACTTTATTGACATGATTTTTACTATATTTGACTATATATTATTGCACGTCTTGTATAGTCTTTTTCACATATAATTTGGTCCACATAAAGTCCTAAAAACGTGAGCAAAAAAAGTTCCTTAGTCATCATAGAATTGAGCAAAAACATGCATTCTGATTACATTTTAAAAAGTAGGCCAACTCGTTGGTTGTGCAGGAATTTCTGAGTCTGAAAGTCGGCAAATCTGCCAAATTCAGGTTTGAGTGACTCGTGATTGCAGTTTGCAAGCATTTTCCCATTTTTTGGTTTGGCGCACAACAAGG
>NC_050179.1:36919901-36924901 GCF_008315115.2 Sander lucioperca | reverse complement strand
AGCGATGGACGGAGGGGATTAATACACTTGGTTACAAAGCAAGCCCCCCAATACAGACGTTCAACGTAAAGTGAACGCACCCTCAATGGGGCAGGGATCATTTCATTGGCCAACACTACAGCTGGCATTCTATTGGTTGGGGGATTTTGAGAGTATTGTAACCGAGGGGGTGAGCCTCTCTCCACAACGCGTAGCTCCTATGGCGCCATTTTGATGCTACCAAGCCATCACCTCCCGTTAGCATCCCATTGACTGCCATTCATTTTGACGTCACTTTGACAGAGAATAACTTTACATCTGAAGAGTTTAAAGACTCCATTTGTCCATTGTTTATTTCTAAAGAAACACGACAATGTATAAAAGGCTCCATTACCTTGTACCTCACGTTATGGCTCCGTAGCAGACGTTTTTATAAAAATAGGCTAACGATTGGGTCATAACCACGAGACTTACTGTCTCATAGTAGAGGAATTACCGTATAGTACAGGAGAAGCTCTCAGGCAGTTTGGACTTCCATTAGCTGTTTAAGTTTAATTACTAATGTTAACTATCATTTTAGTGATCAATAATTAGCCTGTGTCTATGTTATCTCCTTACATATACCTACGCTCTCCGTCTCTGCTAGATTGGGAATGATTGAGATTTCTCTTGGCACAGCTACCAGAAGACTTCCAACTTTCAGACAGGTTGCTCACGTCACATCTACGTCTGGTCAGGTCTCTGTTTTTGCTACAGTGTGAGACCTCTCACTGCTGTAACATCTTTGTTGGCAGTTGCACACGCTCAGTAGCTAGGTAAGGACTACATGAGCTAGCTAGCTGTTTCTCCAACTTCAGTAGTACAAGGCAGGATTAGCCGGGAGACTTCTTCTAAACGAGGGCGCACTTCCAACTTTGCATGGAATACCTGCAGAACAGGGACATGGAAGTAGTTCTTTTGTAGATTATGGTGAACTAGTGTGTGTTGTAGCAGTGTTTTGCCATTGAGAACGAGCTAGCATGCTAACGGTTAGCCCCCTAGCCCCCTCGTCTCAGCTAGTGACGTAGAAAGCCGTGCAGATTTTGACCAGCTCACCCGGAGACTGAAGGCAGCCCAGCAAACATGCGACGTCAGATAGACGTTCAGATAATGTCTGCATGACGTCAGTCAGTTCAGACCCACTTTTGTACGTCTGTGGACGTGCAAAAGAGGTGAACGTCTGACTAGGACCCCGGTTTGAACGTCTGTAGACGTGCGGAACTGGTTCAGTATCTGAACGTCTGACTAGGACCCCCTATGGACGTCTGTAGACGTGGGAATCAGGCTCAATATCTGAACGTCCAAAAAAGGACCATTTTGGACATCTGTAGACGTGCATACCTGGTTCAATTTCTGAACGTCGAACTAGGACACATTCAGAAACCGTATCTCACTCAGAACAGCACGGATGGTTTTATCAAAGTTTGTATGTGTGTGGAAGCACCAGAGACACAAAATAACTCCCCAAAATCCCAGAAAAAGGGATTTTCTCATAATATGGGCACTTTAAAAGCTTAAAGTGTAGAGCTGCAACTATGAATCGTCGTTAGTTTAAATTAGTCGTCAACTATTAAATTAACCTGCAATTATTCTGATCATCTATTAATCAGTTTGAGTCATTATTTTTATGATAAATCAGGTAAACTAGTGTGATGTCAGCTTGTTAAATGTGAATATTGTTTCTTCACTCCTCTGGGACAGGAAACTGAAGATCTTTGACGTGAGGACGTTTATCTCGGACTTTGGACAACAATGATCCACATTTTAGAGACTAAACAACTCATCCATTCATCCAGACAATAATCTACACATTAATCAACTATTAATATAATCGTTAGTTGCAGCCGTACCTTTCATCCAGTTTCCTGAGTTTACAGCTTTCTGGTGAATACTTGAGCCTTAAATTTCATTATTTTCAGTTCTAGTTAGTATTAAAAAAACATTTTTAATAGTCTGAAATATAAGGCACCCTTTACATTAACACAGCTAAATACTGTGTGTGTGTGTGTGTGTGTGTCTGTGTGTGTGTATGTGTGTGTGTCTATGTGTGTCTATGTCTGTGTGTGTCTATGTGTGTGTGTGTGTGTGCGTCTATGTCTGTGTGTGTATGTCTGTGTGTGTGTGTATGTGTGTCTATGTGGGTCTATGTCTGTGTGTGTCTGTGTGTGTGTGTCTATGTGTGTGTGTGTGTCTATGTCTGTGTGTGTGTGTGTGTGTGTGGGGGGGGGTCTATGTCTGTGTGTGTGTCTATGTGTGTCTGTATGTCTCTGTGTGTGTGTGTGTGTGTGTGTGTGTGTGTGTGTGTGTGTGTGTCTATGTCTGTGTGTGTCTGTGTGTATGTCTCTGTGTGTGTGTGTATATGTCTGTGTGTGTGTGTGTGTGTGTGTATGTCTGTGTGTGTGTCTATGTCTGTGTGTGTGTGTGTGTGTGTGTGTATGTCTGTGTGTGTGTGTCTATGTCTGTGTGTATGTCTGTGTGTGTGTCTATGTGTGTGTCTGTGTGTCTATGTGTGTGTGTGTGTGTGTATGTCTCTGTGTGTGTGTGTGTGTGTGTGTCTGTGTGTGTGTGTGTCTATGTCTGTGTGTATGTCTCTGTGTGTGTGTGTGTGTGTGTGTGTGTGTGTGTGTGTCTATGTCTGTGTGTGTCTGTGTGTATGTCTCTGTGTATGTCTCTGTGTGTGTGTGTGTGTGTGTGTGTGTGTGTATATGTCTGTGTGTGTGTGTGTGTGTGTGTGTATGTCTGTGTGTGTGTGTCTATGTCTGTGTGTGTGTGTGTGTGTCTATGTCTGTGTGTGTCTGTGTGTATGTCTCTGTGTGTGTGTGTGTGTGTGTGTGTGTGTGTGTGTGTGTGCTGAATAATGTGAGGGCTCCTAAAACTGACAGATGTGTCTGCCTGACTCGTGTGTATCTTCACACACTCGTTTCCTGTTACCACTCGGGCGGCTGGAGTTCAACCTCCCATCCTGAAGCGCGAAGAGGAGCGAGTAGTTTCTACGACAACAGATGAATGAGGACAGTGAGCGCGGGCGCCGTTCCACCAGCTACAGGTTTAATATCAGATCAACAACAGTAGAAAAACAGAGGCAGAGGCTACCAGACAAACAGAAGAAGTAGGAAATCCAACAGCATCCAACAGGCTCTTTAAAATAATTCCTCTGTACAGTATTTACACAAACACACACACACACACACACACACACACACACGCATACACACACACACACACAGAGTACAGTACAGCTACACACTGAGGAGGAGGAGGAGGAGTCTGAGGATGCAGCAACAGTCCGAGCGCTGCCCTCTGATTGGTCCGTCCTCCTCCGGCCACAGTATTTTTTTTTTCATTTTTTTTTAATTATTTCCTGTGAAGTGGAGATACTTCCAGGTCAAAGTGTGACGGTGTCCGCTGCAGTTCAGAACTGAGCTTCTCAGAGAGGTCAGAGGTCATGGGGGGGGGGGGGGCGCCTTCCTGTCAACCACCATGGGACATTATTTTGTAAAAATATACACGGTAGTAAACGGGAAGAGACAAATAATGTTTGGATCCGGTTTGAACTGACCCATCTGATGTCTGTCAGTGCAATGGTACCTGCTCGCCTCGCCTTGACTTTTTTGGTTTTCCGTTACTAAAAAAAGTCCCTGGTACCTGCTAACAGGTACTTTATGTAGTACCTCCTCAGTCGAGGTTCCCAGCGAGCTGAGGCGATACCAAAAGGTGACGTGAAAGAGACAGACGGGGGTGTCCTGAACAAACCCGCTATTTTTAAACAGTTTAGCCAGCTGTGTATTTTTTGCTGCCTCCAGCTTCTTTAGAAACTAAATGTGTCTTCTGGCAACAACAACACACCTTCCACGTTCTGTGTGTGTACGTTAGGTCACGGTAGTTTACTGTGGCGCCGCTTGTTTTACAGTTCTGCAGAGGCTCTGCAGAGCTTTCACCGTAGCCTACGTACACACACACACACACATGCTCCACGCACACACCAGCGCACAAGTATAAACATCAGGCCACTTACACAGGCTACGGAGAAAGCTCTGGTGGAGCCTAGCCTGGTGAGAGCGTCCTGATCTGGTGAGCTCCAGTTTTCCACTCGCAGATCAGTCTGGCATCTTGAGACAGAGAAAATTTGCAGCCGTTCGCCAAACGACCGACCAATCAGCGTTGGTTTGGAGGTGGGTTTAGGTGTGACGCAACGAGAAGCGACTGTTCAGTCTAAACAACGTGGCGGCTTCCACGGATGAGATGAGCGTAGCTATCACGCAAGTTTTATCTGAATTAGAAAGTATTCCTTCTTTGAAAGAAGAGCATAAAACGGCGCTGGAGGCTTTTCTCGGAGGAAAAGATGTTTTTGCTCTTCTCCCGACTGGTTTCGGCAAAATTTTGATATATCGTTGATCTGATTGGTTGATTTGGCCCGTCTATCACCAACATAGGTGGTGATAGACGGATGGTTTATCCAATCAGCTAACCAGTATTTTCGCCCCTTCCCAAAAGTTCTCCAACGGAAAGTTCCCAGATGGATATGCCGAGCAAATGCCAAGCAATCCATCTGGAGTCAGGTTACGTGGAGCCTCCACAGAACTGTAAAACAAGCTCAAGTGGCCTGATGTTTATACTTGTGCGCTGGTGTGCGTGTTGAGCCGGCATAACGAGCAGCCACGCTGAGGCAGGACTAAAATCTGCAACAGAAAACAGACGCACAGCGTGTCGAGGCGAGGCGAGCAGGTACCATGTAATGGAAAAACGCCATAACTCTCCTGTTGTCCTTGTTTTTAAAAGTTTCTATATCCGAAATTTGGAGTTTCTTTCAACCAAATTGTCAAAAAAAGTAACGTGGACGGTTCCGTACAACGCTCTTCACATGTAAAGTACATAATCAGTTCACTGAATTCATTGAATTTGGAGTTTTTTTTATAATCAATTAATAGCATTTGAAAAAAGAAATTGATAAGAGCTTTGAAGAAAGTGACTAAAATGTTGGA
>NC_050179.1:36889901-36914901 GCF_008315115.2 Sander lucioperca | reverse complement strand
GCCGTCCGAGGAGCCGTCGGCCTTCATTTGG
The DNA here is from genome assembly GCF_008315115.2 of Sander lucioperca. Classification (NCBI taxonomy): domain Eukaryota; kingdom Metazoa; phylum Chordata; class Actinopteri; order Perciformes; family Percidae; genus Sander; species Sander lucioperca. Next base: position 36,914,870 of record NC_050179.1, on the reverse strand, counting down.
GCCGACCTGACATGTTCAGTCAGAGACAGGGCAGTCGGGACTCACCCGGAAACGGGGAGCGGATGAGTCTCTCAAAATCTGATGAAGATCTTTTAAACTGACCTTTGTTGATCTGAAATGAAGACAGATTCAGCAACTGCACGGCCTATTTCTCTCTTAAAATGTTTTCAGAAACACGTTTCGGTGAACTATTTTAGTCCAATATGAGATCGTATTCTGAACGAGCCGCCATGACAGTCTGGCTGTGAATTTCTGGAGAAAAAAGAACCACGTGACGCGTTCGTCCAATCAGCTGCCGGTTTTCATTTTCTGGGAAATAATCAGACTGTTAATGGAAACAATACAGAGCAGCGCCGCCTGCTGCTATGGAGACGTATTACGTTTTGCGCACGTGCAGAGCGTACGCTCAAGTCGGCGTCTCCTCAGTGTGTTCTGAGGAACTTTTTGGACCTCGGGGACCCGACTGATCAGTCCGACTGGCTTCACTGCCGACGGTCGGCCGTCTGGTTGGTGGGTCAGGGCCCTTAGTCGACTAAAATCTGCTAATATTTGGTTTACTAAAACTAGACTAAGACTAAAAGATTTCAGATGACTAAAATACGACTAAAACTAAATGGTGTGTTATTCAAAAGACTAAGACTAAATCAGAATTTGCTGTCAAAATGAACACTGGATCCGACCGTGTTCTCCCTCTTACCGGGGTAGTTCTGCATCATGACGGAGGGCATGCCTCTGTAGCCGGGGTGGCTGGGCTCGTAGCCGTGGCTGTAGGCGTACGGTCCGTGCATGTACGGCATGTAGCCCTGGTGCTGCGCCAGAGGGGAGGAGAACTGCATGTGGGGGGGGCGGGGCTCCTTGCCTCCCCCCCTATGCTCCTCTGGAGGGAGCTGAGTCCTGCCCTCCACCCCCTCCTTCAGCTCCTCTTTCTGGCCGCCGTCCTTCGGCCGAGGCCTCTCCTCCTTCCCCTTCCTGTCGCGCTCCCGCTCCCGCTCCTCCTTCCACCGGTCCTCCTCCTGCGGTTTCGGGGCTTCAGAGTATTTGTTGGGGTAGACGTACGGCCACAAGCGCGAGTCCGGCTCCTGCAGAGAGGACGTTAGAAGATGGTAAAGACAGCTGGCAGCGGTGATATCTGATGAAGAGGTTTTAAAAGGAGACACTACAGGCCAAAACATATTTTAGTTTTTAGAGATTTTGCTTCCATAACATGTCTTCTATCAGAAAATATTTATTTATCTACACTTTGTCTGTTTGTGAAATTGACCAAAAGTTAGCACTAGATAATCAGTCCTTCCAGAAAAATGCAGAGTTTTTTTGTGATTGTTTTGGGCTAAAATCCTTGATTATGCGGCACGTTTTCTTAAGAAATGTGATGGAATATGCGGGATATTTATGCAATTTTATGTGATGAAATTGCAGGAACTTGCAAAAACTGTGGTTTCATCGTGGCTTCATCGCGGGGTTTGCAGCTTTTCGATGATGTTCACGTCGCGTAATTATGTCACTTCATAACGTTCCCATGGCAACAGGGGAAAATGGCTGCTCTTGTGTGAAGTAAACGCAACATTTTTCAACTTTCTGCTACGATATGTGTGACTTTTTTGCAACGAAAATGCGGGGATTATGAAATCATGCAAGCCCGGCGTATTTGAAAAAAATGCGGCCCCCGCATAAATATGCAGACTTTGGCTGATTATGCGTTGAATTATGATTTCACATAATCGCGTTGTTCTGGAGGGACTGGATAATGCCTCACTTGCATATTTAAACATAACATTTTTTGAAAACTTGCAATGCAAAAATCAAGGGAACGTTTCATGCTGATGAAATGTTGACTCCATCCACCTGCCATGTCTCCCTTTAACCCTTTTACCCTGTTGTCCTCCCGGTCAAAATTCAATTCAATTCAATTCTATTTATAGTATCAAATCATAACAAGAGTTATCTCAAGACACTTTACAGATAGAGTAGGTCTAGACCACACTCTATAACATACAAGGACCCAACAATTCTAGTAATTCCTCCAAGAGCATGCATATTAAAACTCTTTTAGACACTGTTTTTACGTTTTTGTTGCTTATTTCAACGTTTTTGGCACTTGTTTCCATTAACACCAGTATATTCACCACTAGACCTATTTATTTGCACTAGTTTTACACTTATTGTTGGTATTCATGGTCAGTAAACCTCATTTATATGAAATTTTCAAATTTTTGTGTAAGAAAAAAAGCACAAACGATGAATGATTTGGACTAATGGTTAAGATCAGAGGAATGAAGGTAACGGATAATGACATGTCAAAGTTTAGTCAGGATAATGCTATAAAACTGAATAAAACACCCAAAATTCAATGAAAGTAGAGATCTGATCCTTAATTTCCGTCTTATGGAACCATCCACGTTATTTTGGGGCAATTTGCTTAAAAGAAACCCATATTTATGATCTAGAAACTTTGAAAACGGGTCAAATGCCGTTACCTGTCTGTACCACATGGCGGGCTCTACGCCTGTCGGCCTGCCTGGCTCGCCCCCTGGCTTGGCCTCCTCTTTCCCATGATGCCCTGCTTCGCTCAGCTTCATCTTCAGGCCCTCTGGCTGGGCAGCGGTGGCGGCCTTTTGGTCCTCTCCCTTCGCCATGATGACCGACTTGGCTTGCTCTGCCGCTGGCGGCGTCTCTTTGGGCTTGGTCGGTTGGTTCAGCGCCCCCTTAGCGGCCAGGTCGGTGAGGCTCGGCGCTCTGGAGAGGGTGGGGGGCACCGAGGCTTTATGCTTCCACTCCTCCTTCCCGGACGCCTCCCGCTCCTTGCCCTCGGCCTTCTTGTCGGCGAGCCGCTGCCTTTCCTCGTACTGCTGGCGGTAGGCGGGGTTGGAGGCCAGCAGGTGGGCGTGGTAGGCCTGGTCGGGGGAGTACGAGTACGGCGGGATACCGTAGTACTGGTTGTAGTACAGCGGTTGGGCGTACATGTTTGAGCGCTGCTGGATGACGGACGGCTGCTGAGGTCCCGGCTCCACCTTCCTCTCCTCCGGTGGCTCCACTTTCAGCTTGAGGTCCTCGCACAACTCAGGCTCCTCCTCCTTCTTCACCTTCACCTGAGCTCCCTCCACGTGGGGGGGCGCCGTGGGCGCGGCGCCCGGGCTCGGGTTGGGGTAGTTCGGGGAGTAGTAGGAGTCGTAGTTGGGGTAGTACGGCGACTCTTTACTGGGCGCCTGAGGGGGGAACAGCGCCTTCTTGGCGCCTTCACGAGGCCCCTGGTCCGGCTCCGTTTTCACCTTCACGCCCTCCGTCTTCCCCTCGCCATCTTCCCCGGCGTCCGAGATGTCCGAGTAGGCGGGGCTGCCGGTTTTGACGGACGCGTTGTCGGCTCCGTTCTGGTTGAGCTGCGGCCCGAGGCCGGCCTCGATCCGGCTCGCCACGCCGATGGACGGGCTGGGCGCGTTGTCCGAGAAGCTGTACACCTTGTCGGCCTCGGCCTTGATGCTCGCCAGGCGGCTCTGCTGTGCCTCCGAGGAGCCGTTGAGCAAGGCGTCTGGCGACTCCGAGTACGGGCTCTTCCCGTCCTCCGGCCTGGCGCCCTTCCCCTTCGGACTGTCGCCCTCCTTCCCTCCCTCGCGCTTCTTCTTGTCCTTCTTCTTCTTGTCCTTCCCGAGGGGGGGGCTGGTCGCGGCGTCCGCCAGCGGGGGCGCTTTGGGCTGCGTGTTTTTCAGCTGGGGGCTCTTGGGGACGGGCTGAACCACTGAGCCTAGAGCGGGGGAGGACGCCTGCAGGGCGTATGGCGAGGGGGCGTTGGGCGCGACAGGGCGGCCTGGCTTCACGCCTTTCTGTGTAAGTTTATCGGTTTTGCCCGCGAGCGCCATCTTCTTCGCCTTCCTGTCGTCCATCCCGTCGTTGCTGGTGTCGTCCGTTAAACACGCTGTCTCCTCGCCGCAGTCCGTCGCGTCCGGCTCAGCCTCTCCTGCCTTCTTCTTCCCCTTCGACGTCAGCTTCCCCGGCGAGGGCGATGGGGCGTCGAAGCCGCGTCCTTTGGGCGTGGTGGAGCGTGCGGGGGAAATGGCGGCCCCGTTGCAGGAGGCCGGGTCCGGGTGGAGCGCGGGGTCGTCCCCGTATTCGCTGTCGCCGTCCTGGTCCAACCGGACGTCGTGGTCGTTGTGCGCTCGGGCCTGGTGGTACTTGAGCCCGTTGATGTGCTTGTACTTCTTGTTGCAGTTGGGGTGCGGGCAGTCGATGAGCATGGGGGATGGGCAAGTGCGGTCTAGTTGTGGCGGCGGCAGAGCGTCCGCTTTCCCTACGGCGAGGGGGAGCGCAGCGCCGGTCGAGTTGGTCCTCATGCGCTTGGACGCCTTGGTGTCCTCCGAGCTGGAGGTGGGCTCCATGTCCGAGGCCGGTTTGGTCTTCCTCTTGGCGGAGGACGGGCTGGCCTTGGCGTCCTCTGGGCCGCCGGCCGTCTGGCTGCCTCGCCGCCCTTTGCTGTTGGCCGCGGCGCCGCGCGTCTTGCTGCTGCCGCTGCCTTTGTTGTCGGAGGAGTTGCTGTTGTCGTTCAGCGGCGTGTTGCTGCTAGGGCGCATCCGCTTTCCCCGACCGCGCCCGCTCCGCATTTCCACGTCGCTGGTCGGAGACTCGCAGAACCTGAAAACACACGGGAAGCAACGCACATTTAGCTCATCCAGAGACTCTGACAGAGACACACAGGGATCAGACGCATTTTAACCATTACTTTTTCATGACTTTAGGCAAATTTCCATGACTATGTATTCCTGAAAATATGTATATGTGTGTGTGTGTGTGTGTGTATATATGTGTCTGTGTGTGTGTGTTTGTCTCTGTGTGTGTATGTGTGTCTGTGTGTGCGTATGTGTGTGTCTATGTGGAAGTATGTCTATTTGTGTGTGTGTGTGTGTGTGTGTGTGTGTGTGTGTGTGTACCTTGGAGGAGCCCAGTCATGTCTCGTGCAGTCCAGCAGCGTCCCAACGTAAGTCTTGTTCCTCCAAGTGACGTTAACCACCAGCATGCCTACACACACACACACACACACACACACACACACACACACACACAGTTGAACTCCACGTGTGTTTAGCGATCCCATTAAGAGGCTGGTAACGATGAGAGCCACAGGGTGGCGTGTTCGTGGAGCAGGAAACAGACGTGTGAGGCCAGACTTCCCTCCCTGCTGGGAGCAGATGTCAAACGGTTTCGTACCGACATCGCAGCCAGCAGGTTTCTGACGGCGAGTCAAATCAATGATTGGCTGACAGCGGGACTAATTGCTGAGAGAAACCAAGTGCTGGAGCCGTGACTTCCCACTAACAGGAGCAGATCAAAGCGTGAACAGCTTCCTGTCAGAGAGAGCTGCAGCCTGTCACCTCGCCAACGCCTGCCACAGGCCCAGCCGTGTGTGTGTGTGTGTGTGTGTGTGTGTGTGTGTGTGTGTGTGTCCTTGTGCATCTATGTGTCCTTGTGTCTGTGTCTCTGTGTTTTGGTGTGTGTCTGTATGTGTGTGTGTGTGTGTGTGTCTCAGTGTCAGTGTGTGTGTCTGTATGTGTGTGTGTGTCAGTGTGTGTCTGTGTCAGTGTGTGTCAGTGTGTGTTGACGATTACAGAGCGGGTGACCAGAGCAGACTGCCAGCATCTTCTGTCATAAGGCAAACTCTGTCTGTCTGTCTGTCTGTCCCCGTTAAATTGTACGTACAGGACGCGGGTGTATTCTACTGGGAGTTCCTGTAAACAAGCGCTGTGATTGGCTGTGGAGAAACAAAGACCGTTGATCTCACCGTCCTCCGTCTCCTGCCACACGATGCCCTCCAGGTTGACGCTGGTGCCTGGCTCGCAGGGCCCCAGGCACTCCGGCTCCGTCGCCTGCGCCGCGTCCGCCGTGTTCACCGCTACCGAGCGCGTGCGTACCATGAGCTGCTCACAGGGAGACGAGATGTCGCTGCTGGCGACGGGGGCGAGGAGGTGGAGAGGGGGGGGAGCCGGCGTGGAGGCCGGAGACTCCATCTGGGGGAGGAGAGAGAGAGAGAGAGAGAGAGAGAGAGAGAGGAGAAAAGGTTACAGTTTGGCTCTGAGACCAGATTAGATTCACCTTTATTGTCATTGCACGAGTAACTTAGTAGTCTACTAGTAACTAGCAGTCCTTCCAGAAAAATGTGGAGTTTTTTTGTGATTGTTTTGGGCGAAAATCCTTGATTATGCGTCACGTTTTCTTAAAAAATGTGATGGAATATGCGGGATATTTATGCAATTTTATGCGATGAAATTGCGGGAACTTGCAAAAACTGCGGTTTCATCGTGGCTTCATCGCGGGGTTTGCAGCTTTTTGATGATGTTCACGTCACGTAATTATGTCACTTCATAACGTTCCCATGGCAACCGGGGAAAATGGCTGCTCTTGTGTGAAGTCGATGCAACATTTTTCAACTTCCTGCTAAGATATATGGGACTTTTTTGCAACGAAAATGCGGGGATTATGAAATCATGCAAGCCCGCATATTTGTGTCTATGTATGTGTGTGTGTGTGTCTTTGTGTGTGTGTGTATGTGTGTCTATGTATATGTGTGTGTGTGTGTGTCTCTTTGTGTGTGTGTGTTTGTGTATGTGTCTATGTGTAAGTGTGTCTATTTGTGTGTGTGTGTGTGTCTTTGTGTGTGTGTGTGTCTTTGTGTGTGTGTCTTTGTGTGTGTGTGTGTGTGTCTGTGTGTGTGTGTGTGTGTGTGTCTCTGTGTGTGTGTGTGTGTGTCTCTGTGTGTGTGTGTGTGTGTGTCTCTTTGTGTGTGTGTGTGTGTGTGTGTGTGTGTCTGTGTGTGTGTGTGTGTCTCTTTGTGTGTGTGTGTGTGTCTTTGTGTGTGTGTCTGTGTGACACCGTGTCTCTGTGTGTGTGTGTGTGTGTGTGTGTGTGTGTGTGTGTGTGTGTGTGTGTGTGTGTGTGTGTGTGTGTGTGTGTGTGTGTGCGTCTGACACTAGATCAGATTCACCTTTATTGTCATTGCACAAGTATCAGTCCTTCCAGAAAAATATGGAGTTTTTGTGAGATTGTTGCGGGCAAAAATCCTTGATTATGCGTCACGTTTTCTTAAGAAATGTGATGGAATATGCGGGATATATCATGCAAGCCCCGCATATTTTGCGCAGAAATCGGCAATTTATGCAGCGAAAGTGCAGCGTATTTGACAAAATGCGGCCCCCCGCATAAATATGCAGACTTTGGCTGATTATGCGTTGAATTATGAGATCACATGATCAGGTTTTTCTGGAGGGACTGAAGTAAGGACAACCAGTACAACCAAACGCAGCTTGACATCTAACCAGTAGTGCAATCATTAAAAGTGCTTTTTCTTCATAGCAGTGCTTAAAAAAACAGACATAAGACAGAATGCAGTATGATCATGTTAGTCCATTATTAAAGTGCATTAGCAAATAAAGTGCATAGAGTTCTGAGAGATCAGACAGACAGTCCATAGTCCATATAATAGCAGAGACAGAAGTATGAGTATGATCATATATAGTGCATTGTTGAGGTGCATTAGTAAAGTGCGTAGTGATCAGAGCTAGTCAGACAGTCCACAGGCTAGTCTGACTTTCATTGAACAAGTCAAATATCTTTGACTGTATTACTGCATGTCGCTTTTTTGACATCGCTGTAGTCATTTTTGTATGTTTTTCCGACTTCTTTATGGCTTTCTCAGACGTTTATGTCACCTTTGTTTTTTCTCTCGCAATTTTGACGCTTTTTGTCGACATGAAGCCCTACAAAAGTCATCAAAAAAGTTCCTATAGCCGTCATAGAATTTAGCAAATCAAGCAAAACGATGTTTCTGCCTAAATATGAAGGAATTTCTGAGTCTCAAAGTCGGCAAATCTGCCAAATTCTGCTTTGAGTGTCGTGTAACTGCAGTTAAAAAAAACACTTTCCCATGTTTTTTTTTTTTTTTTTTAAAAGACTAGGACTAAGGCTTTATTATAGTGACAGTGGATAGATGTGAAAGGGGGAGAGAGAGATGGGGGATGACACGCAGCAAAGGGCCGCAGGTCGGATTCGAACCTGGGCCGCTGCAGGACTCAGCCTACATGGGGCGAACGCTCTTACTGGGTGAGCTAGAGGCCGCTCCACTTTCCCATGTTTTTGGTTCAGATCATAATCTGCAAGGGGCCGGATTTGGCCCACGGGCCTCGAGTTTGACACGTGTGGGCTAGTCCATGTGCAAAAGGAGAGGGGGCAGGGGCTAGTGTTGGGTCTTGGTGTTGAGCAGCGTTTATGGTGTTGTGAAAAAAGCTGTTTCTGAGCCTGCTGGTGCGACTCCTAACTGTGGATTTCCACAGGATGCGGAACGTCTGCAGACCGGCTCCGCTGAGGACCGGCTCCGTGCTCCGCCGTCCGTTAATCCCCACCAGGTCTGGATTTGTTGCGGCACGGCTGCGGCCAGGACTGACAGCTGTAGTCACGAGGACCCACGAGATCTCACGAATTCACGTAGAACAGAACCACAAAACCACCAGCAGTTAGTTTCATCCAGAGGAATAGAGGGGAAACTACTCAACATTGCATGTCAACATCCAAACATGTCCTCCTGAGTGACGGCTGCCATGGGACAGAGGGAGAGGAGACAAAGACATGTGGTAACCTGGCCAACACCCGAGCAGTCACCGACAGCCGACAGAGAGCGCCTTTAAGTCCCGCCCCCCCCCACCAGAGGGCCCTCCACTGATTTGTAGAGCTTGAAGGTTTCATCCTCGTCAATTCCGTCTGCTAGCAAACAACAGGAACGCGTCGACAAGCTGCTGCGTAACGGGATGCACTACCAACAATGTAGAGAACCCAGAACTTAAGTTTGTATAAGCTGCCGACCCAAAAAAAACGCTTTTATGAAAACAGAAGTGGAAACAGATGTGGGGGATCAGCAGGGAGTATGGGAAGGCTGTGGGATTTTGACTCTCAGGGCCCTATTTTAACGATCTAAGGTGCATTTAGGGCGTGTCCAAATCCACTTTTGCTAGTTTGACGGCGGAAAAAAGGGTCCGTGTGCCGGGGTCATGGTTCTAAAGGGTTGTACTTAGTGTCTTCATTAATCAGAGGTGTGTTTTGGGCGTAACATGCAATCAACCAATCAGAGATCATCTCCCATTCCCTTTAAAAGCCAGGTGCGTTTGGACCTTGGAGCATTGCTGTTATGACGGAGGATTTGCACCGTAATATTTTTATTTGTAATCTTCTGCATGTGTGTGTGCTGCTGTGCGTCCCTGTGTGTGTAACAAGCATAGTGTGCGTGCGCTGTGCACGAGCCTAGGAGCATTTTACTAATGGTCTGTTAAAATAACAATGAAATGCTGCGTTATTGACTTTAGACCAGGTTTTTGTTGGTCAATGGTGCCATCACTTGCCGCCAGAGCATATGAGCGGAGTGGAGCGGTGAGAATCTCAGCTCATCGCTCACGGAACTGTTCACCCCTCTGCTCCATCAGGCCGCTCCGCTCATTATCGCTCAGCGCTCAACGCAGTTTGCTTCGCGCTCCACTCAAATCGCCCCCCGCTCGCTCCAAAAAAAGGAAATAAATCTACATGTATATCACTTTTAGCTTAGACCACAAGACAGATGGATTCTGGGTCAGGCTTGACTGAGCATGCTTCAGACTCGTGGTATGAGCGGAGCGAAATTGGAGCGGGAAATAGAGCGACGCTCCGTCCTTTTAAAAAATGCCGCTCTGCGCTCTGTCTAAGACCCGCCCGCTCGCGCTCCCCGCTCACTCCCGCTCCACTCCGCTCACATGCTCTGCTTGCCACTGCCTCAAGATAGCAATACGCCCAGAATGCACCTGAACACACCTCCCTGTAAGACCAGCACGCCCAGAATGCACCTGAACACACCTCCCTGTAAGATCAGCACGCCTAGAATGCACCTGAACACACCTCCCTGTAAGACCAGCACGCCCAGAATGCACCTGAACACACCTCCCTGTAAGACCAGCACGCCCATGGGTCACAGATGGGTGAAGGTGCATTTGTTGTTTAAACGACGTGGGCACTGGACGGGAAACTGACAGTTGCGTGGGGCTTTGTGCTGCGCCGGTGTAAGATAGGGCTCTGAGTATGCCTAACGTAACGTGTGTAGGTCACTCCATTCTCCAAGTCTCACTCTTTTTTCTGTCTGTCCTCGGGGGCTGATTTCGTGCCAACATACAGCAGCATGTGAATGCAGCACTGTTCAGTGGCTGCCCTGGAAATCCCGGAAATATCTGCAAACAAACGGTTCTGCTCATGAACCGAAAACCAAAGAAAAGGATCAGCACTTCCGCCGAGAGCGGTCTGTCGGAATCATTTCCTCGTGCTGTCTTCTTGTCTACCCTAAAACTTTCCTAGTTTTTCAAACTTTTAAATTAAATGAAAACTCGTTTTTCAACGCTTTTGGTCAACACGTTTTCACGTATCTTTTCACGGTTTATTTGTCATTTTCTTTTCAACGTTTCTTAAAGCGTTTCTTTCCCAAATTTGTCACTTTTTTTTGACGTCTTTGACGTTTTCTTTTGTGCTTTTTTGTCAACGTTTTTTAAACTTTGTTCCCCAGGTTTTTTAAAATCACTTTTTAAAATATTTTTGACATTTTTGTCACTTTTATTTAACGTTCTTTTATCATTTTTTTTCTTCCAAATGCTATCAAATCGAATTACTGGGTATACTGTACTGTACTATATATATATATATATATATATATATAAATGTATTTCTGTAATGATGAGGGGTGATGTTGTGGTAACGGGAGAAACCAGCCTTCCAGCTCTTATTCCTCTCTTCAAGAAGAAAAGGCCGCATTGAATGCTGGGAAACCCCCTAAAGAGCCACCAATCGACTCTCTCTCTCCCTCTCTCCCTCCCTCTCTGGGAGGCGGGGTCTGTTTTAAGCCTGGCTATTGGCTGCAGAGTTTCAGCTCCGATACGTTGCTGCCTGGGCTGGGGAACACCGACTACCCCCCCCCCCTCCATTCATCACAACAACAACAAGCCACATTCCTCTCAAGGCCACTCGCATGCTGGGAGAGAGATTAGTGATACTGATCAGCCCTTCACACACTCTCTCTGTGTGTGTGTGTGTGTGTGTGTGTGTGTGTGTCTGTGTGTGTGTGTCTCTGTGTGTGTCTCTCTGTGTGTGTGTGTGTGTGCGCGTGTGTGTGCGTCTCTCTGTGTGTGTGTGTGTCTCTGTCTGTCTGTCTCTCTCTCTGTGTCTCTCTGTGTGTGTGTGTGTGTGTGTGTGTGTGTGTCTCTCTGTGTGTGTGTGTGTGTGTGTGTCTCTCTGTGTGTGTGTGTGTGTGTGTGTGTCTGTGTGTGTGTCTCTCTGTGTGTGTGTGTGTGTGTGTGTGTCTCTCTCTCTGTGTGTCTCTCTCTGTGTGTGTGTGCCTCTCTCTCTCTCTTTGTGTGTGTGTGTGTCTCTCTCTGTGTGTGTGTGTGTCTCTGTGTGTGTGTGTGTGTGTGTGTGTGTGTGTGTGTGTGTCTCTCTCTGTGTGTGTGTGTGCCTCTCTCTCTCTTTGTGTGTGTGTGTCTCTCTGTGTGTGTGTGTGTGTCTCTCTCTGTGTGTCTCTCTGTGTGTGTGCCTCTCTCTCTGTGTGTGTGTGTGTCTCTCTCTCTCTTTGTGTGTGTGTGTGTCTCTCTCTCTTTGTATGTGTGTCTCTCTCTCTGTGTGTGTGTGTGTCTCTCTCTCTCTTTGTGTGTGTGTGTGTCTGTGTGTGTGTGTGTGTGTGTGTGTGTGTGTGTGTCTCTGTGTGTGTGTGTGTGTGTGTGTGTGTGTGTGTCTCTCTCTGTGTGTGTGTGTGTGTGTGTGTGTGTGTGTGTCTGTGTGTCTCTCTCTGTGTGTGTGTGTGCCTCTCTCTCTCTTTGTGTGTGTGTGTCTCTCTGTGTGTGTGTGTGTGTGTGTGTGTGTGTGTGTGTGTGTGTGTGTGTGTGTGTGTGTCTCTCTCTGTGTGTGTGTGTGTGTCTGTGTGTCTCTCTCTGTGTGTGTGTGTGTGTGTGTGTGTCTCTCTCTGTGTGTGTGTGTGTGTGTCTGTGTGTCTCTCTCTGTGTGTGTGTGCCTCTCTCTCTCTCGTTTAATATGTTGCGCGATAGAGAAATGGCCGAGGTTATACGAGGCCGCCAGACTTCCAGAGATAGTCTCTTTTTTTATTTTTCTTGTGAGGGGACTGACAGTGAGACACGATGCTGAGATAATTATGGTTCATTGAAAAAGATGCGAGTTACACGGTCCAAAACACAAGACTACCGTATGTACACCACAGGTTCAGCAGAGACACTACCTACAAGGCTGCCATTTCATTTCTGAGCCGTGTTTTGAGACAAAAAACTATCTGCCTCCACGCGAGAGTTTTAGCAAATCCCTCACATTTGCCATCTTCTCTTCATAAATCATCTCAACCATTAATAAACTGTCAACACCGTGGGGGACTCTGCCTAATCCATCACTCGACTAATGGTTGCTGCAGAACTGGAGTGACTGGCATGGCTTATGCCAGCTGTCATCTATCTGCATACATGTTAGTATGTGTAATAATGTAATAACATTGTCGAGCAAGTTGTTACGTTATAACTATATGTTAACTTAATTTGACATTTGAACATTGTGTCACTGAGGGAGATGTAACTGTGATGATGCAACTAATTCAGGTTGTCTTCTCAGTTCCAGTTCCAGAGAACCAAGGAACAGTCCTTCCTCTTCCAGGGAACCACATTAACCCTCGCCAAGCAACAGAGGCCGGTCAATTCTGTTTGGCACGTAAATCTAAGAGGGCTCTCTGCCACACGGTGGGTAACAGTTTTCAAACAGTTTTCTGGTCTGTTTTCCAGTCTGTTTCTGGTCAGTTTCCGGTTAGTTTCTGGTCAGTTTCCGGTCTGCTTCCGGTTAGTTTTCCGGTCAGTTTCCGGTCAGTTTTCCGGTCAGTTTCCGGTTAGTTTTCCGGTCAGCTTCCGGTTAGTTTTCCGGTCAGTTTCCGGTTAGTTTTCCGGTCAGTTTCCGGTTAGTTTTCCGGTCAGTTTCCGGTTAGTTTTCCGGTCAGTTTCCGGTCAGTTTTCCGGTCTGTTTCCGGTCAGTTTTCCGGACTGTTTCCGGTCAGTTTTCTGGACTGTTTCCGGTCAGTTTTCCGGACTGTTTCCGGTCAGTTTTCCGGACTGTTTCCGGTCAGTTTTCCGATCAGTTTCCGGTCAGTTTTCTGGTCTGTTTCCGGTCTGTTTTCCGGTCAGTTTCCGGTCAGTTTTCCGGACTGTTTCCAGTTAGTTTTCCGGTCTGTTCTCCGGTCTGTTCTCCGGTCAGTTTCCGGTCAGTTTTCCGGTCAGTTTTCTGGTCAGTTTTCCGGACTGTTTCCGGTCAGTTTTCCAGTCTGTTTCCTGGTCTGTTTCCGGTTAGTTTTCCGGTCAGTTTTCCGGACTGTTTCCGGTCAGTTTTCCGATCAGTTTCCGGTCAGTTTTCCGGTCTGTTTTCCGGTCTGTTTTCCGGTCAGTTTCCGGTCAGTTTTCCGGACTGTTTCCGGTTAGTTTTCCGGTCTGTTCTCCGGTCAGTTTCCGGTCAGTTTTCCGGTCTGTTTCCGGTCTGTTTCCGGTCAGTTTTCCGGTTAGTTTTCCAGTCTGTTTCCGGTCTGTTCTCCGGTCAGTTTCCGGTCTGTTTTCTGGTCTGTTTTCCGGTCAGTTTTCCGGACTGTTTCCGGTTAGTTTTCCAGACTGTTTCCGGTCAGTTTTCCAGTCTGTTTTCTGGTCAGTTTTCTGGTCCGTTTTTATATCTGTTTTCGGTCAGTTTGCCGGTCTGTTCTTATATCTGTTTCCGGTCTGTTTTTATATCTGTTTCCGGTCATTTTTCCGGTCTGTTTCCGGTCAGTTTCAGCCAGTTTTGAAAAGCCAACCACCACCACTAACTAATTAGCCAGTATGTGGAGATTTTGGGCAGGCAGCCTTCCAAAAGAAAGCACCATGGAAACGGAGGATAAACAAGCAGCAACCCCAACCAAAAGGTTTTGTGATGTTTGCAAAGAAATCTGAGTTATTTTGGCCGATAAACAAACAGTAGCGGTATCTCTGACTGCGACATCCTACATTAATTTGGAGATAAAACTCCGTTAGTAAGAAATAATCCTGGTGAAGGTGTAAAGGACTTCATCGTTTACGGTGATGATTTGTGTGTGCGTCCTGCCCGTTTGTTGTTTTAGGTTGAGCCATATGCAGCTGCTTTTTGGAGACGAGTGAACTGAAAACAAACGCGCACATTTATTTAAAAAAACATCAGTCAAGGTCACGTAATGTCTTTTATTTTTATTTTGGGGAAGCATTTTTCATTCAAAGATGAAACAGATATGATGGGTTATAGTGGGACTTGCTATGCTCACCACGTAGGGGTTAGCCCTATGTTCCCACAGCCCTATGTTCCTACAGTCCTATGTTCCCACAGCCCTATGTTCCCACAGCCCTATGTTCCTACAGTCCTATGTTCCCACAGCCCTATGTTCCCACAGCCCTATGTTCCCACAGCCCTATGTTCCCACAGCCCTATGTTCCCACAGCCCTATGTTCCTACAACTCTATGTTCCCACAGCCCTATGTTCCCACAGCCCTATGTTCCCACAGTCCTATGTTCCCACAGCCCTATGTTCCCACAGCCCTATGTTCCTACAGCCCTATGTTCCCACAGCCCTATGTTCCCACAGCCCTATGTTCCCACAGTCAATTTTTCTTAAAGTTAGGCCCTATGTTTGGGTTAGGGTTACATTCCATCTGTAGTCCATTGCTACTGGATAATAGGTTGGGTGTAATTGGCTACCAAATTGGGAGAAAGGGCTATAAAATCTGATACAAATTTATGAAAAAGGAAATGTGGGAACATAGGGCCTAATTTTGGAAAAGAAATCTTAGAAATGTGGGAACATTTCACGCTCACACCACATAAACTTCAAACGTCTGGCACCAATACAACATTGTAATGACGGTACGACTCTTCCTTCTTTCGGTCTTGCTTGCAGAGAACTGGGAAGCTAGAAAACACCTGGAAGCAACTGCTGTCCACTTCCCATGCATGAAACTAAACTAATAAAGAACCTCAATGCTCCTTTCTATTCCATCATCCTGCCGAATTTCCACCTTCTCTGCATCAATCAACTCGTAGAAACTCTGCAGGGGAAGCTGGGTTACTGGAAAGCCCTGCGAGAGTCAAGTTAAATTTATGTATATAGCCCCAATATCACAAATCACAAATAAGCCTGTGGGGTTTTTTTTACAGTCTGTACAGCGTATGACTCCAGCTGTCCTTGGACCTTCACTTCAGACAAAGAAAACTACATTCTTGTGCTATCAGGAGCTGTGGGAGGCGCTGGTCGTCTTGCACACGTGTTCGTAGTGCCGGCAAAAATGTGCTGTTCGCGCACACACGCTGAAGGCCATGCCGAGGCCTTCAGAGGGAAGACGGGGATGATGAGAGACGTAGAGGATCGGAGCGAAAACATTCTCCAAGGACGCCTGGCAAAGCTCTCAACATGCCCCCTAAAAAATCCCTCAGGGCCTTTAAAAAACTCCCGAAAATCCATCAAACACCCAAGGAACGTCCTCAAAGACTTCTATCTAAAATATATTCACAGTCCCCCCCCCTCCCTCCCCCCTCAATGACCCATGAAAAGTCAAAGCCCTCAAGGATTAGTTTTTTCCGTGTTCCTCGCACACAGACTCAGAGGAATGTTAGAAATGGACAACAGGTTAGCAGTTATTTCTCCATGGGATGCTGAGACACTGGAATAACTGGGAGGGAGGGAGAGAGGGAGAGAGGGAGGGAGGGAGAGAGGGAGGGAGGGAGAGAGTGAGAGAGAGGCAGAGAGATGGAGGGAGGGAGGGAGGGAGGGAGGGAGAGAGAGAGGGAGGGAGGGAGAGAGAGAGTGAGAGAGAGAGAGGCAGAGAGATGGAGGGAGGGAGGGAGTGGGAGGCAGGGAGGGAGAGAGGGAGGGAGAGAGTGGGAGAGAGAGACAGAGAGAGAGAGGCAGAGAGATGGAGGCAGAGAGATGGAGGGAGGGAGGGAGGGAGGAAGGGAGGGAGAGAGTGGAAGAGAGAGACAGAGAGAGGCAGAGAGATGGAGGGAGAGGGAGGGAGGGAGAGAAGGAGGGAGGGAGGGAGGGAGAGAGGGAGTGGGAGGCAGGGAGGGAGAGAAGGAGGGAGAGAAGGAGGAAGGGAGGGAGAGAGGGAGTGGGAGGCAGGGAGGGAGAGAAGGAGGGAGAGAAGGAGGAAGGGAGGGAGAGAGAGACAGAGAGAGAGACAGAGAGAGAGAGAGAGGCAGAGAGATGGAGGGAGAGAGAGAGAGGGAGGGAAAAAGGGAGGGAGGGAGAGAGGGACCTAATGTTTGGATGGGGTCAGAGAGAGAAAGCTAAACGTTACTCAAAAACTTTTTTCAACAGAGTCCGGGAACAAATTTGAGAGCAACTGAAAATCCAGCATGGACAGCAAAGAGGACACAACGCTGCCATGTTTTGGATTGATTTTAAGACACTGACTCAGTTATGGTGTATTGAGCCCAGTTCATAAACGAGCAGGTGGTTCTAGACGAGGCTCAACGAGCGCCGCGAGCACGCCATGTGGTGGAGCAAGAGAGAGAGTGACTGAAGAGAGGGAGCGACGTTAGAACAACGTCGAGAATCAGAGGGAGAAAACGCCGTAGCGAGCATCTCACTATCACCAACGTCGTCCACAATTATATTACCAGTCCCTCCAGAAAAACGTGATCATGTGATCTCATAATTCAATGCATAATCAGCCAAAGTCTGCATATTTATGCGGAGGCGCATTTTGTCAAATACGGCGCACTTTCGCCGCATAAATTGCCGATTTCCACGCAAAATATGCGGGGCTTGCATGATTTCATAATCCCCGCATTTTTGTTGCAAAAAAGTCCCATATATCTTAGCAGGAAGTTGAAAAATGTTGCGTTTACTTCACACAAGAGCAGCCATTTTCCCCTGTTGCCATGGGAACGTTATGAAGTGACGTAATTACGCGATGTGAACATCATCGAAAAGCTGCAAACCCCGCGATGAAACCACAGTTTTTGCAAGTTCCCGCAATTTCATCACATAAAATTGCATAAATATCCCGCATATTCCATCACATTTTTTAAGAAAACGTGACGCATAATCAAGGATTTTTGCCCAAAACAATCACAAAAAAACTCCACATTTTTTCTGGAAGGACTGATATTTAGACGTTATAAATGATATCCGGTTACAAAAAAGCCTGAAGAGTCGGAGGTTAGGACGGAAGTACGAAGAGTCGCTTCTATGCAGATGATATTCCGTCTCGTCTCAGCTTTCAGAACTAGGGATGCACTGAATCCAGATTTTTTGGGATTCGGCCGAATCCTGAATCCCCTGGTTCTGATTCTGCTGAATCCTCGTCCCATCCTCAGTCCATGAACACAGTAAACTCATTAATGAAGTAAACAGTGACTGTCCTTCCTTTGCCGTACCTGAAGTTGCTGCATTCTGGCTGCTGTCTGTAGATTCCTTCATCACAACTCGTATTCTTCCAGATGTTTGATACCAGATGTTGTAACAGCGGTGATGTTGTGTATAGTTTAGGGTCCTCGCCACCACCAGACTAATCAGCATTGTAAATTGAACATGTAGCTGGACTTGAATGGCCTTCTTCTGACTGAAAGTTCTGCCAAACATCACGTTTTCTGCTCACCAGTTCCATTTCCACTTCCTCACAGCCTACTGCATTGAACGCTCCACCTACGTAAACACCTTCCTGTAATCAACGGCGCCGTGGATGGTTCCCTACAACGTTCTTAAGTGTAAAATAAATCATCAGTTCAATACGTTAAATTAATTTGGGTATTTTTATTATATTTTATAGCATTTGAGAAAAAAAAAATGTATAGAAGGTTGATAAAAGTGACAAAAATGTGGGAAACAATCGACAGACATCAGAAAAAGTGACAAACTTGACAAGTTTGACAAAAAAAATGACAAGTCAGAAAAAGCTTCAAAAACGTGATTAAAAAAGTAATCAAAAATCCACAAAGACATCGGAAAATGTGACAAAAAACTTGGGGAAAAAAAGCTTCAAAACGTCAGAAAAAAAGCCACAAAAGTGTTTTCATTTTGACCCAGAATGACAAAAAGCTGCGTGGTCGACGGGAAGACAAGACGAGGGTTAGGAACCGCCAGCTGGGTGACCGTCTGCGTGTCTCTGAAAGGTCGGAGGTGACGGCAGTAAGTGACCGTGTGCTGGACGGAGGTGGTCAGCCAGCTGGACGGAGGAAACGGAGCACGATGTACTGCAGCTTGGCAGCCGACCTCGGGGGCGCTGGATGACCGCCAGCACGGAGCAGCTGATGGCTGCAGCCCCGACGGTTTGGCAGAGCTGCAACCATCAGCGCCGCTGAGCTAAATTTGGTAAGAAGACGAGGAAAGCTGGACCGAGGAGCAGCTGTGGAGGAGATACAAAGTCAACACGGAGCAGCTGAGAGAGCAGCAGAGGAGAAGACCAATAAACTGACCTTCCATCCAGTGCATCGGACAATTGTGACGCAAGTGTCTTTGCTAGTTTAAGACCGACGCAACTGTCAGTTTCCCGTCCAGCACCCATGTCGTTTAAACAGAAAATGCACCTGGGTCCATATGTGGCCCATGGGCGTGCTGGTCTTACAGGGAGGTGTGTTCAGGTGCATTCTGGGCGTGCTGGTCTTACAGCGAGGTGTGTTCAGGTGCATTCTGGGCATGCTGGTCTTACAGGGAGGTGTGTTCAGGTGCATTCTGGGCGTGCTGGTCTTACAGGGAGGTGTGTTCAGGTGCATTCTGTGCGTGCTGGTCTTACAGGGAGGTGTGTTCAGGTGCATTCTGGGCGTGCTGGTCTTACAGGTAGGTGTGTTCAGGTGCATTCTGGGAGTATTGCTATCTTGAGGCAGCAGGAAGTAATCGCACCACTGACCAACAAAAACCTGGTCTAAAGTCAATAACGCAGCATTTCATTGTTATTTTAACAGAGCATTAGTAAAATGCTCCTAGGCTCGTGCACAGCGTGCACACTATGCTTGTTACACACACAGGGACGCACAGCAGCACACACACATGCAGAAGATTACAAATAAAAATATTACGGTGCAAATCCTCCATCATAACAGCAATGCTCCAAGGTCCAAACGCGCCTGGCTTTTAAAGGGAATGGGAGATGATCTCTGATTGGTTGATTGCATGTTACGCCCAAAACACACCTCTGATTAATGAAGACACTTCAAGTACAACCCTTTAGAACCATGCGCCCGGCACACGGACCCTTTTTACCGCCGTTAAACTAGCAAAAGTGGATTTGGACACGCCCTAAACACACCTGCGCCAGGCGCTTCACGCCGTGCGCTCCGATCGTTAAAACAGGGCCCTGTGTCTCTATCTGGTGTGGACTGGGATTGGATCATCGGACTGATTCTGCGTTTGGAGAATGTCCACGTTCAGTCAGAGCTGGATGCTGGGCAAAATGCAGCAGCTGTTTAATGAAACTTCATCTTTTTAGGTCAGCTGCTAGGCTGCAAGGTCGTCATTATGTATATTTAATAAAGGAAAAGTTATCCCACACAGCTACGTACCGTCAGTACCAGATGCTTCAGAGACATCCACTTTAATAATCACTTTCAGCGCAGACAGACTCACGGAATAATGACAAAAAATAGACCGGATAGCTCAGTTGGTAGAACGCGCGCCCGTATATAGAGGTGTACTCCTCGACGCAGCGGGCCCGGGTTGGACTCCGACCTGCAGCCCTTTGCTGCATGTCATTCACCCCCCTCTCTCCCCCTCTTTCATTTCTTCAGCTGTCCTGTCAATCAAGGCCCAAAAATTAATCTTTAAGAGGAAACATTTATGCATTCAAAGAAAAACGCATTTTCCCCGTCAGTTTCATGATGTTATCAATGGCGATTGCAGGGTTTCCTCCAGTGTATTGAGCTACTGGGAGTCACTTTTTAAAAATGTATTGTAAAAACTAACAAATCTCCAGTTAGCCTTTAGCACTGACTTAATGTAGGACTCTGGACGATATGAGGAAAATACCTAATTGCGATTATTTTGACTGCTATTGCGATTGCGATATGATTCACGATATTGGAGGGAATGATCATTTTTGTATCATTATTCTCATTTTCATTGAAAATATATATAAAAATGATTGAAATGCGATTTTAGCGAGGATCTGTACCAAACAAAGATGTCTGTAGGATGGGATTTGTAGGCCGGGACGAGAATGGTTGGACACTTATTTTGCCTTTAACAAATATTGCACCCCCCCCTACGAGTTGGATATTGCACTAACTTCATATTGCGATTTTGATAAAATTGCGATTAACTGTGCAGGCCCTACTCTAGAATCTGTCTTTGATTCCGAAACCCTGGACTGATAATCGCGTAGTGGTGGTTTCAGTCGGCTATGAAGCCTTTCAGGCTACATCTACACTTACACTACGTTTTGGTTTTTAAGCTGCGTTTTGATTTCTTTTGCGAGTCCCCCAAACATTATATCTCCAGAGAGAGAGTTCAGCAGACTGATCTCTGATCTGTTGGGTCAGGAGAGATCCACTTTCTTTATTTCGCCTTTATTCAACAAGAAGGATCTCTTGATGGGGCGCCCTGGTGGCTCACATGGTTGAGCGTGCGCCCCATGTGCGAAGGCTCAGTGCTTACCGCGGCGGCCACAGGTTCAATTCCGACCCGCGGCCCATTGCTACGTCTTTCCCCCCTCCCTCCCTCTCCCTCCCTCCCATTTCCTGTCTTCAGCTGTCAGCTGTTGACATTGGTATCTCTCATTTTTGGGAGCTGTGGTTAAAAATGGCAGCGCAGTTCTGCTTTAAGCAACACGCAAAAAAAGGGAAGAGGCACTAACGCCCAGAGGGCGCTACCCAGGTGTCCTTCAGCAAGGCACACCGCAGCGACCAGACGGAGCAGCAAGAACAGAAGCATTTTCTAAAGATAAAAACACAAGTCCTGTGCGTTTCCTCTTACCTTCACGCTGACCACTTTCTTCAGATTTCGGCATTCGCCGTTGTCCACCTCCTCTTGCTCCGTTGTCATGGCGACAGGCTGGCCAATCCCCGCCGAGTCCAGTGCCATGTTCCCGAGCTGCTCGGCCGCAGCCAACTCGGGGTCCTGTTGGCCCTCGAACGGGCCACTGCGAGGGACGGGGGCCGCCGGCTCTTTCTCAGCGCCGGCCACTCCAGTCGCCACAACCTCCATTTTCTCCTTCTTAGTTTTTCCCGACGCCCCGTCTTTGTCCTTTTTCGCGGCGGGGAGGGTACGGGAGGGTTTACTAGACTTGTCAGTGCCCTTGGGGGGGGTAGAGTTAGGGTTCTGGGTGGGGGCATCCAAGGGGGCCCGGCCCTGAACCTCCTTCTTGGCTCCGTCTGAGACCGGGGCCTTAGCGCTCTCCTTAGAGTTTTTACTACGTTTGGATTTAGATTTGCTCTCTTTGCCCTGCGCGGCGGCTACAGGACTGACGAACTTAATATTGTCCGGTAGTGCAGCCACGGCGCTGGGAGGGGCGGCCATGCCCCCTCCCTCCTTGCTGCTCGACATCTCTAGCTTGTCCTTCTCCAGGTCGGCGTCCAGGTCGATGATCAGATTGCCGACGCCGATATCCCACTCATCGCCGCTGTCGTACGTGTCCACCGCGTTGGAGTCCACACCTTTCCCGCCTGCAGGGCCGCTGCTGAGGGACATCTTAGTAGGAGCGTCCCAGAGCGCCGCAGGAGGGCCAGAGGAGGGCCGCGCTCCTCCCAGCCGCCGGACGCCTCCTCAGGGCCGGGCCCCGCGCCGACGCCCAGCTCGCCACATCGCCTCCTGCACAGCGGACAAACAACAGCTCAGACACGGAGAGAAAACGGCAACAACAGGGCACAATAGATAGAGGTAGGCCTGCACGATTCGGGGAAAAATATGAATCACGATTTTTAGCTTAGAATTGATATCACGATTTTCTGCCACGATTTTTTTTCCTCACAAAGTGTAATGTTTATTGCACACATGAACCACGACACAACAAAACTAATCGGCAGTACCAAACTTTTTTTTTGGCACCTAGAGCTCATTAGTCATCACCACGAGGCTGTAAACAGAGAGGCTTCAAGAAGGGAGAGCTCTGCAGCGCTTTAAAACCTTTTTATACAGTCCATGTTTAAAACTCACAGAAGAAAGTAGTAGTGTTAGTAGTAGTACATAGTGTTAGTGATGCAGTCGGCTCGTAAAATTACATGAGAATCAAAGTCAGAAAAAATATATATATATATATTTATTTATTTTTTTAAATAAAAAAAAAATCGAAGTTTAAAAATGTAATCGTGAACAGGGTGAATCGAGATCGCGATTTAATGACGATTAATCGTGCAGGCCTAGATAGAGATAGATAGATCTTTATTGTCATTGTATGCGATACAACGAAATTCTGTTGGAGCAATCCTCTCCAAATAGCAGCATAGAGTAAAAAAATAAAGATAGCACATTCTCAATAAATAGATAAAAACAGCTAAAAATAGCAAAAAAAAGCAGCTAAAAAACAGCTAAAATCAGCTAAAAACAGCTAAAAAAACCAGCTAAAAACAGCTAAAAACAGCTAAAAACGGCTAAAAAAGCAGCTAAAAACAGCTAAAAACCAGCTAAAAACAGCTAAAAACAGCTAAAAACAGCTAAAAACGGCTAAAAACAGCTAAAAGCAGCTAAAACCAGCTAAAAACCAGCTAAAAACAGCTAAAACCAGCTAAAACCAGCTAAAAACAGGGCACACAGCAGTTATTGCAGAGTCCGATTGCACTGAGGGGGTAACAGATGTGTGTATTTTTATTTATATATTTTGTTTTTTATGTTTGTATGTGTGGATGTGTGTATGATTTAATGACAATGACACATGACTGGCCGGGACTAATTATTCTTTTTTTTTTACGATACCAATTTTATTACGGCACAACTCTTCTGTATTTATGTTCCAGCTCCGACTACGTTTCTCTTGCGTGTCTCTACGACGTGTAACGTTAGGCAGCCAATCACAGACATTATCAGATCTTGGTAGAAGCATGCTGCGTGCTGATTGGCTCCCTGACGCTGGTGAGATCTACTCCTTAGAAAGAAAGAAAATACAAATCACTTTTACCTATTTTGGCCATACACGGTCATTATTGCCCGCTCGGATTTCCGCGGTATTGCTTTTTAATCTTTCGCCCGATTGAAGATGCATATTGGTTGCTTAGTAACTATCATCGTCTCTATCAGAGAATGTCCCAAGCGGTCTTGAGTAACAAGTGTGGGCATCACCGATGGGCCGAAGCCAAAGCCAGACTCGTTAACGTAGGCTACAACGGCGTGGATGGACTCTGTTCTGAATCAGAAGGCAAGCGCCGGGCGCTGGCTCTGTGAAAGGCGCCGTACACGCAGATGGCCGGTGGCTGTCTACGTGTTCATATAACTTTATACATCCTACAACTGGCTGGAATCATTACACACATCCTCTCCAAGGAGTGCACCAGCCAACATGGCATCACGGCATCGCGTAAACATACACGCCACTTTCCTAAAGCCAAGTGGCGCGTTATCTGTACGCATTTTGAGCTATCCACGTCTATGTCTACGCTGTATACAGCGGATATAAACACACAAACATACGTTGCCACGTGCCGTGTTATCGTGAGAACGTCACATGCGTGTGAAAAAAAAATTAAAAAACGGTTGGGTTTAGGGAAAGGCTTTAGTAACACTAAAAAAACGCCAAAAACACGACGGTGACCGATGTCACAAACGCCTCACGCGGGACGCGAGCCCGGCCCTCCTGGGGTGAAAGTCCTGCGTTTTTTCAACGTTCTTTTATCAATTTTCTTTCAAATGCTATTAAATTGAATATAAACTCCCAAATTCAATGAAAGTGGTGAACTGATCATTCATTTTACTTGTCCAGAGTGTTGTACGGAACCATCCACGTTATTTTTTTTGACAATTTGGGTTGAAAGAAACCCACATTTTTGATATAAAATCTATTTGAAAATTTGACCCGAGAACAACCGGAGGGTTAACGAGCTGGATGAGAAACATTTATGCATTAAAACACATTTTCTTGTCAGTGTCATGATGTCATCCGTCGCTGATAGGTGCGCCTAGCCTTTTAGACCGACAGCTGCGGAGGAGTCAACGTGTCCCGGAGGCGGTTTGTTGTGATCAGAGAGCCGCTCCGAGTGACTTCCTGCGGTCGGGACAGACGGGTGTGAAGTGGGCGGAGGAGGTTGATTGCTGCGCACGTAAAGGCCGTGTTGACGAGGGATCAGAGGCTTTTCTACCCAGCAGCCCTCTGCTGGGGGGGGGGCAGCCGCCGAGGCCTCCTTCAGGCCACTTATCATATGAAAGGAGGGACATGACGCCTGACCCCCTGGGACAATACGGGGGCTGTTGGCAGAGCCTTGGGAGCGGATGGATGGGGGTGGGGTGCAATGTTAACAGCCTGCAGCCCCCACTGAAGCTAATTTAGGTTCTGATCTTCACTGCATGGAGCAAACAGACGACATGTGACTTTATTCAGGCTGAATCACTGGAATTGTTGGGGCTTTGTAAATTATAGAGCGTGGTCTCGAGATAACTCGTTATGAATTGATACTATAAATCAAATTGAATTGAACGTCCCTGGAGTTAGTATTTCAGGGGAACTTTTCATCACGGTTTGTCCCATGCATTGGTGTCTAAGGCTATGTTTAGACTGCAGGCAAAAGTGGCCCAAATCTGGGTTTTTTTGGGGTCAAGTGACCAGGTCAGACTTTCTTCAGAAGTAGTGTGAACACTCAAATCTTGCCCAGATCTGATTTTTTCAAACGCGCATAAAGGCTTCTGTATGTCAACGTTAGGAACACACAAGGACTATGTGAAAGCTCTGGCCTACGCTAAGGACAAGGAGCTTGTGGCATCAGCAGGTCTGGATCGGCACTTTTTCAAATCAGATCTAGACCACTTCCATATGTGGTCCTGAA
>NC_050179.1:36859901-36887401 GCF_008315115.2 Sander lucioperca | reverse complement strand
CCTTTTTTTAAATAAATAGTAATTGTGATGTCAACTGGCGCAATAAACACACCGCGAAAGCCTGAGACATGCACACTACTTTGCACGATTACTTTTTGCACCTTACATCCCAAACAGAGACTGAAATTCAGCCCGGGACTTTAAGATGGAGAGGCCTTTTACGCAAGTGCCCTTGGTGCACGAGCAGAAAGGATTTTTTGCAGTTATTTTAATTCTTAATTATATAATATATATGCCTATATTTAAATGCAAATATAAATAATTTCAGCGTATAATAAACACATCACTAATGGTGCACCTGTCCTGCCCATGCTGCTGGGTCCTCCTTCCTCATCTGTAACGTTACCTCCTGCCACAGCACCCTTTTCACGGGAAAGGTCTGTTAATTTGGCGCAATTAGCTGCCTCTTGTGGCAACATTTTTTTCTTTTTCATTCTTATTTTTTCAGCCCCACCCATTTCTTTCTCTTCTTTTCACCATTTTTTAACATCCGTCTCTGTTGGATTCATACACATCCAAACCTGACTGAAAGTAAACTCTTTTTTCGGCGCCTTAAGTTTGAGCCAATCGGATGTCAGGAAAAACGAGGATCAGTCCAAGTTAGGAGGGGCCGCTCGTATCCCCCCTCAAGATTGAAAGTATTGGTTTGGCCCAGTCTGAAACACACACAGACACAGCGCTCCGCTGCAGCTGAACGGCCGGCCAAAGAAAAAAAATTAAAAAATAAAAACTTATTGCCGGTTCGGCCTGAAATGGACCGGCCGTTCGGGATTGTTCCCGGTATTCCCGATGGCCAATCCGCCCCTGATCCCACTCCATGTGTACTTGTCTTGACATTATGTCTTATTTCTATATTTGTATATTATGCTGATATGTGCCTATATGTATATTGTTGTCTCTATTGTACAGTATGTGTCTATATTACTATTTGTCTACTGAATGTTTACTACTACTATGTCTATTTGTTGAATGTATAGAGAGTTAACACCTACGAAGTCTAATTCCTTGGGTATGTACGTATACTTGGCCAATGAATCTGATTCTGATATCATGAAAGAGACAGATTTTTTTTGTGTGAAGCCCCCGACACACCAACCAGACGGCCGACCGTCGGCAGAACAGTCAGTCGGACTGATCAGTCTCCCCGAGGTCCAAAAAGTGTCTCAGAACACACCGAAGAGCACCGACTTGAGCGTATGTTCTGCGCGTGTGCGAGATGTAATAGTAAAAATGAAAACCGGAAATGACGAATGCGTCACGTGGGTCTGGCTTCTCCAGCTGACCGTTAATGGCGGCAATGTTCGAAATGAGATCTCGTATTTCACAAAGATAGTTCCCTGAAACGTGTTTCTGAAAACATTTTAAGAGAGAAATAGGCCGTGCAGTTCCTGAATCTGTCTTCATTTCAGATCAACAAAGGTCAGTTTAACAGATTTTATCAGATTTTGAGAGGCGTTTGTCACTCATCCCGCTCGCCATTTCCGGGTTAGCGCTCCACCAATCAGATTGGTCATTGAGTCCGACTGCCCGCCCTCCGACCCAGCAAGTCAGGTCGGCCAAGATGAAGGTTGGCGGCCTCTCGGACGGACGACGGCACGGAACACACCAAACAGACTCCAGTCACCGACCTCGCCACACGGTCAGACGGACGATTATTGGCTCGGTGTGTCAGCGCCTTTAGATGGAAGAAAATATCAGCAGAAAACTACACTTTAAATATGGTTGGGAGGAAAAATCAATACAGCATAGTATCGCAATATTTTCTGTGGCAATACTGCATCGATACACAGACACCAAGTATGGATCTATTATTATATATGTGATGGTCAGTCTGTCTGCTTGATGATCCCATTATGCAGCAATACAATTGAAGTGAAATGAACAGAGAAATGGATCTTTTTAGATAAAACAGATGTTGACAAAATTTCCTTTTGGGGACATCATCTGAAATTGGGAAAAATTAGAAGTTGGAAAAAAGGTAATGAATTGCAATATATCGCAGGATATTGCAATATGTTTAAAAAGTATTGTGATGATATCGTATCGTAAGGCCTCTGGTGATTCCCACCCTTAACTTTAAAATCTAACTAGCATTCTGTTTTTTTAGTTCTGCCTTTTATATTCAATTCAATGTTCAATTTGTTCAATAAAAAAATGTTGGAAACGATTTCCTTTCTCTCGTTCAACATCCAACATCCTCAACTAGAGATGGTCCGATACCATTTTTTTGCTTCCCGATACTGATTCTGATACCTGAACTTGCGTATCGGCCGATACCGAGTACTGATCTGATACCAGTGTGTCATATATTTTATTATGTTTTAACAACTGTATACTACTATCTCTGTATAGATGATATGATGTATAACAGCTGTATACTACTATCTCTGTATGATGATATGATGTCTAACAGCTGTATACTACTATCTCTGTATGATGATATGATGTATAACAGCTGTATACTACTATCTCTGTATAGATGATATGATGTATAACAGCTGTATACTACTATATGATGTATAACAGCTGTATACTACTATCTCTGTATGATGATATGATGTATAACAGCTGTATACTACTATCTCTGTATGATGATATGATGTATAACAGCTGTATACTACTATATGATGTATAACAGCTGTATACTACTATCTCTGTATGGATGATATGATGTATAACAGCTGTATACTACTATCTCTGTATGATGATATGATGTATAACAGCTGTATACTACTATCTCTGTATGATGATATGATGTATAACAGCTGTATACTACTATCCCTGTATGGATGTGATATTATTTCTATCTTTGTTGTCGGTCTGGCTCAGGTTAAACTCTTTGTGAAACATGAACAATGAACGCCACAGAACTTTCTTTAATTCTGCAGTTTGACAGTCAGTTATAACGGAGAAAGAACATAAATAAACTACTTTAATGTAGATTTTCTTTAGGGCTTTATTACGTGGTATCTGATCGGTACATTAACTCCAATACTTCCTGATACCGATACCAACATTTTAGGCAGTATCGGAGACAATACCGATACTGGTATCGGAACAGCTCTATCCTCAACGCCACGCACTCAATGACCTGACAGGCCGGCCGGAGGCGCCGCCGTCCCAGCAGCCAGCGGGACAAATCATCCCAGCTGCTCTGATGGAAACTTGGCCTCCACACCTCCAAACACAGACGAGCCAGCGAGCATCTCCTGACTGTGGCGGGCTGTAAACTACACATCGCCCAGATATTAACACGATGTCAGCGCTCCTGATGATTCACGGCATGCGGAGCGGAAAATAGTGGAACAATGTTTCCCAAAAAGCCCAAGATGAACGCCCTTAAATGTCTTGTTCTGTCCACAACTCAAAGATATTCAGTTTCCTGTCCCAGAGGAGAGAAGAAACTAGAACATGTTCATGTTTAACAAGCTGACATCACACAAGTTTACCTTTGGTTAAAAAAGAAAAGACAAACCAATTATTATTTATTTAATAGTTGACTACTAATTATGGCCAAAATGATAATCACGATTATTTTGATCAATATATTGATCACGATTAATTATCACGATTATTTGTTGATTTTAACCAAAACAAATGTTATTGTCACATAGGCTAATTATAACTGCTGTCACATCCATACTGTGCTACATTCCTCCTCTGTTGAAGGAAACTATGAAGGAGCCATTTCAGCTGTTGTGCAACCACTTTCCAAACATGTGCGTTTGCCGTGAAAAGATACAGGCAACGCAATTTTCTGTTCACGTTAACGGAGCATGTTAAAATCCGGTGGCAAATGTGCCCAGTATCTACCGGACGAAATAGCAACACGGATTACGGTGCCACTTAAATGTCTGCGTTGCTCTGATGCTCCAAAACAGACGTTAGAAGCACCAGAAACATGGCTGCATGTCACACTAGTAAACACTAATAACACGTTACACAGCAGCTAACGTTAGCTGACCGTTAGCTACAGTAAACACTAATAACACGCTACACAGCAGCTAACGTTAGCCTACCGTTAGCTACAGTAAACACTAATAACACGTTACACAGCAGCTAACGTTAGCTGACCGTTAGCTACAGTAAACACTAATAACACGCTACACAGCAGCTAACGTTAGCCTACCGTTAGCTACAGTAAACACTAATAACACGTTACACAGCAGCTAACGTTAGCCGACCGTTAGCTACAGTAAACACTAATAACACGCTACACAGCAGCTAACGTTAGCCTACGGTTAGCAACAGTAAATACTAATAGAGGGGGAAACACCAGAGCAGGGGGAATGAGAGGGGGGAACACCAGAGCAGGGGGAATGAGAGGGGGGAACAGCAGAGCAGGGGGAATGAGAGGGGGAAACGCCAGAGCAGGGGGAATGAGAGGGGGGAACACCAGAGCAGGGGGAATGAGAGGGGGAATGAGAGGGGGGTACACCAGAGCAGGGGGAATGAGAGAGGGAACACCAGAGCAGGGGGAACGAGAGGGGGAATGAGAGGGGGGAACACCAGAGCAGGGGGAATGAGAGGGGGAAACACCAGAGCAGGGGGAATGAGAGGGGGAATGAGAGGGGGAAACGCCAGAGCAGGGGGAATGAGTGGGGGAATGAGAGGGAGAAACGCCAGAGCAGGGGGAATGAGAGGGGGAAACGCCAGAGCAGGGGGAACGAGAGGGGGAAACGCCAGAGCAGGGGGAATGAGAGGGGGGAACACCAGAGCAGGGGGAATGAGAGGGGGAAACGCCAGAGCAGGGGGAATGAGAGGGGGGAACACCAGAGCAGGGGGAATGAGAGGGGGGAACACCAGAGCAGGGGGAATGAGAGAGGGAACACCAGAGCAGGGGGAATGAGAGGGGGAATGAGAGGGGGGAACACCAGAGCAGGGGGAATGAGAGGGGGAAACGCCAGAGCAGGGGGAATGAGAGGGGGAATGAGAGGGGGGAACACCAGAGCAGGGGGAATGAGAGGGGGAATGAGAGGGGGGAACACCAGAGCAGGGGGAATGAGAGGGGGGAACACCAGAGCAGGGGGAATGAGAGGGGGAATGAGAGGGGGGAACACCAGAGCAGGGTTAGTGTTTACAGGGTGATGGGAGTGTTCACTGTGTGGGTGAGCGGCCCTTCTGTTGCCATAACGACTAACTACTGACCCAGCCTCTCTGCGGCTGCTTTTTCCACCCTGAACTACTTCAAACTTCCTGTTTTTTAACTGCGCTGTAAATCCCATAATCCCCCTAACCACTTTCCCTACTTGAGCCGCCTGTTAACATGTTTACGCTGCGTCTGCTGGCCGTCGGACCTGCAGGAGACAGAGCCAGCGGGAAGAAATGCTGCCAAACATGTCTGTAGGTTTACACTCAAACCCCTCAAGACTCTATAAATAATAAATACCACCTCTATGGTTTTACAGTCGGTGATAAATGGCTCCGTGTGCTCATCATCGACAGGCGAGAGGCGAGAGGGGAGGGTTTAACAACTGTGTCTGTGGGCTGCAGCTTGACATCAGAGTATATTCAAGGCCAGCGGAGTGAAAAGCCCAGTTCAGACCGAAAGACAGTCCTTCCAGAAAAATGAGGAGTTTTTTTGTGATTGTTTTGGACTAAAATCCTTGATTATGCGGCACGTTTTCTTAAAAAATGTGATGGAATATGCGGGATATTTATGCAATTTTATGCGATGAAATTGCGGGAACTTGCAAAAACTGCGGTTTCATCATGGCTTCATCGCGGGGTTTGCAGCTTTTCGATGATGTTCACGTCACTTCATAACGTCACTTCATAACGTCACTTCATAACGTCACTCCCTAACGTCACTTCATGACATCACTTCATAACGTGCCGTTATGCTGCTCTTGTGTGAAGTCGATGCAACATTTTTCAACTTTCTGCTAAGATATATGTGACTTTTTTGCAACGAAAATGCAGGGATTATGAAATCATGCAAGCCCTGCATATTTAGCGCGGAAATCGGCAATTTATGCGGCGAAAGTGCGCCGTATTTGAAAAAAATGCGCCCCCCGAAATAAATATGCGGACTTTGGCTGATTATGCGTTGAATTATGAGAACACATAATCACGTTGTTCTGGGGGGACTGGGGTTTTTTGCGACTGGTTAACCCTTAACCCTTGTGTTGTCTTCCCCGTCGACCACGATGCAACTTTTAGTTTTTCTGGGTCAAAAGGTTAAAAAAATTCCAACGTTTTGGTCATCTTTTTCGACAATTTTGTCACTTTTTTTTCGAAGTTTCTGTCAATATTTTTCTGTGCTTTTATGACTTTTTTTAAGCTTTTCCCAAGTTTGTCACTTTTTTTTTTTTTTTGAGTTTCTTGACTTTTTTTTTTTTGAAGTTTTTTGACTTTTTTTTTGAAGTTTTTTGACTTTTTTTCCCGAAGTTTTTTGTAATTGCTTAAACGTTAACGTTAGCCCTTCCATCGGACCTGTCAGTCTCTGTCCTGTTGTCCTGTTGCTACCCCTCGCCCTTCCAGCCAAACAGATGTTTTCAAAGCATCGTTTTGCTTACTTGAAAGCAACCTTAGCGTGATGTTGGCCTTTTTAAGACAACAGCGTGGTTGTTGCACGATTTCACGCCAATCTGTAAGCAAAGTCACGTTAGATCTAGCTTCACACAACTCGCTTAGTTAATGCAGCAGTTTTGTAGTACGAATTTTTGCTGTCAGCAGAGGGATAGCAACAGAAAGATGAATGTTGAAATTTCCCTTATTTTCAATGTTCAATGTTCACTTAAGACACACGACTGAGAGGGACGTTACGTCTATAAACAGTGCGCAGTAGTCCGAGTAGCGGTAAAGGAGGCAATCAACATGGCGGCCACGCCAAGTAGTGACGTCACGACGCCCAAGGCCTATAGAGAAGTCAGCTGGTCGAGTCACCTTAAAGATATTTTTTTTTTTTTTTTAATCAGGATATAGTTCAGATCAAAAGTTATCAGATATTAAAACAGCCAAATTGATTCTTAAAACTATGAATAATGGGGCGGCCACTAGCTCACCCAGTAGTCTGTGGGCCCCATGTAGGCTGAGGCTGAGGCAGCCTTTCCTGTCTTCAAGCTATCCTGTCGAATAAAGGCCATAAAAAGCCCCAAAAATAATCAAAAAAAACTATGAATAATATCCATTTGCAGGGAATGAAAGAAAAGCTGCACGGCAAGTAGAAAGGGTCTTGAATGTGTGACGATGCAAAAAAGGGAAACGGAGCAAATTCTATACATAATTCATAAGTGATGAGATCCAGTCACAGCTTTCAGGAAGACCTCTACACCATCATCACTGATCACAGCAGCGCTGCTGTTCAAGCCCCGCTGTAGTGAATATTTCAAAAAGGGGCTTTCGTTGGCCTCCTTATTAGAGATGCACCGATAGAGCGGCCGGTGACCAGAATTGGCCGGTTTTCACGTGCTCGGCCATGACCGGCGACCGGCAGGTCAGTCTGACATATGGTGATTTCATGCTGGTCAACGCTACAATTAACTGACAACATAAGTTATACCAGTTACAGTTCTCAAGGACGCACGCACACACGGACGCCACGGCACGCTCGCACACACACACTCTTTCTCTCAACTTTTCCACCGTGTGTCGTGCGTACCCGCTCGCGGTGTGAAGGCACGTGTTGGCGCTATTCTCCACATGTAGGAACCTCATGAATTAACCTGCAACATGTCAGCTGTTTGGGAATT
Source organism: Sander lucioperca (assembly GCF_008315115.2). NCBI lineage: Eukaryota > Metazoa > Chordata > Actinopteri > Perciformes > Percidae > Sander > Sander lucioperca. The sequence goes on along the minus strand of NC_050179.1, from coordinate 36,879,707 downwards.
CTTCAGTGTGTGTGCAGAAGATAACACGTTTGCAATATGCAACACCTGCAAGGAGAAAGTAGGGCATGGAGGGACGACACCAAAAACCTAAATCACATTTCTTTAGTTGATATTGATGTGAAAAGAAGGAAATGGTTCTAACATTGCTCTTTAGATGTGTGTGAATGTCCCACACCAGGAGTAATTTATATAGTTCTATTTTATAGTGATCCATTATCTGTTCAACACATGTTCTATTGAAGAAAAGATGGAAAATAAATATGTGTGTGTGCTGTGAAGTGGTTAAAATCAGTATCAGCTGGTCTAACTCAAAGAAAATTGGAAATCGGACTTGGCCTATTAAGTTGTAATCGGTGCATCTCTACTCCTTATATTAGCCAGCTTCAAACGATAATGTTAACAACAACAGACAAAGCCAGAAATCTTGGTGTAGTCATGGACTCAGACCTGAATTTTAACAGCCACATTAAGACAATTACAAAGTCAGCCTATTACCACCTTAAAAATATATCAAGGGTTAAAGGACTTATGTCTCAGCAGGATTTGGAAAAACTTGTCCATGCTTTTATCTTCAGTAGACTAGACTACTGTAACGGAGTCTTTACAGGTCTCCCTAAAAAAATCACTCAGACAGCTGCAGCTGATTCAGAACGCTGCTGCTCCAGTCCTCACTAAGACCAAGAAAGTGGATCACATCACGGTGGCTCAGTGCCGGTTCTGCCTCACAGCAAGAAGGTTCTGGGTTCGAATCCAGGCCTTTCCGTGTGGAGTTTGCATGTTTTCCCCGTGTTTGCGTGGGTTTCCTCCGGGTGCTCCGGTTTCTTCCCACCATAAAGACATGCATGCTAGGTAATTAGGACTACAGTTGAAAATTAGCCGACTGGCTAACACTGGCGCATTTACAGAAACGTTGATTAATGTGCATTGTCCTAATCAAATAAATACTAAAATACTCCAGTTCTGAAGTCGCTACACTGGCTTCCAGTGCCTCAAAGAATAGACTTCAAAATACGATCGGCTTGCTCTGTGCTTGGCCGTCAGCTGTGCGCTTGGCCATCAAGTGGTATTTCAGACAGGACGTGCTGCGATGATAGCTCAGTTCATAACGACAAAACACTAGGGGTGGAACGGTACACAGAAGTCACGGTACGGTTCATACCTCGGTTCAGACATCATGGTTCGGTACAACGGAGGGAAAAGCAAGACAAAAATGCAGAAGGCAATTTTTTTTATTGTGCATGTCTCAGGCTGTCCACTGAGCTAGCTGTAACAGCTTGAAGTGTGTAAAGTAAGATGTAAACAGTAGGCCTACACAATAAGTAGGCTACCCCGCATCATCTCCAGACTCCATCTGGAACTTGTAAACAAAATAACAATCAGCTAGTAGTGTGATATGGGAGACAAGCGCTGCTCTCATATGTGAATGCACAGAGCAGGGGTGTTAAAAGAGCAGCTTCTTACACAGAGCAGTTGGCGAATTGTGGCGTTAGATTCACACGCTAACAGCGGAGCTAGCAGCAAACAGCGAAGTTAACAGCTAACGGCGGAGCTAAGAGCTAACGGCGGAGCTAACAGCGGAGCTAACAGCTAATACCGGAGCAAACGGGCCTGGAGGCCATTTGTGGTCGAGGTGAGAAGGGATCTACGTCCGTGTTTGGTTGTATATGGTAGGGACTAGTTTGCTTCGTGTGGACTCACTGGACTGACTGACTCCATGGATGTATTACTGACTCAACATGTAGGCGGAGCTCGGGAGCTTCCGAGCTAAGGGCAGGGCTACAGATTAGGTGTCCCTAAGAAACGCGTGTCTAACAGTAGTTCCGCATTACATTAATTAATTTGCACGCAAGTTTTATTTATTTTTATACCGTGTATTCTGCGTGTAAATTCATGGACCGGACCGAGACGCCCGTACCGTTTCGGTTCAATACGAATACATGTACCGTTCCACCCCTACAAAACACACAGATCACTTTGGTCTTGTCAATGGAACCATTTGGCAACTTTTTTTTTCGCCGTCTTGCGCTCGCCATCCACTCAAAACGTAACGTTAGCCTACTACTCTTTGGCCGGCTCAAGCCCAAACAAGTGCGTGCTGCGTGCCTGTTGTTGTTCTAGCCGGTCTAGCTAGATCCGGTGTGGTGTCGTTAAAATGGGTTTGCGTTAAATCTGTTAATAAATGCGTTTAACTGACAGCACTACTTCCAACACGCTTGCGTCGGTCCAATTTCTAGCGCCTCGAGCCGCGCCTGAGACGTGCGTGTCACGCAGGCAGTGTGCACGCTCAAACTTGTTACCATGGGACCCCAAATATAAACGGACAAACGGATAAAGAGCAGCAGTAAGAGCAGACACACTGAGAATGATCATCCTGCTGACAGAAAGGGCTTTTCAACTGTTACAACTCTGCAGCAACGATTTGTTAACCAACGAGACGTGAAGGAAGTCAAAGTTTAAAACCGTCACACCTGAGCCTCGGAATCAGGCCTCTCGTTCTCTATACGTGAAAGGGGACATCCTCCATTTTGTGGATTTTTGGTTTTCTCAAGACAAAAAAAAAAAAAAAACCCCTTCACCTGCGAGCGCTGTCGTGCAGCTGCCAGCGGTGGAAACACCCGCATCCTGTTTCAGCGTGGAGGCCAACGTGTGACAACACACAAACTGTGTGACAGATCAGACTTCAAGAAACAAAATGTTAATGGCAACTGGAAGAAATGGTCATTTTGTAGTCCAGGGTTTTACCTACAGTTATAAGTCTTATGTGCAGCACCGAGCTAAATAAATGTGAAATACATCAACAAGACTTTCCTCAGATCTATTGATTGTAGATGAACTGGCGAGGTCGGTGACTCCAGTCTGTTCGGTGTGCTCTGTGCCGTCGTCCGTCCGAGGGGCCGTCGGCCTTCATTTTGGCCGATTTGACATGTATAATCGGCGGGGCGGGCACTGCCGGCATCACGGCCCATCTGATTGGTGGAGAGCTAACCAGGAAACGGGGAGCGGGATGAGCGTGACTAGAGTCTCTCAAAATCTGACGAAAATCTGTTAAACTGACCTTTGTTGATCTGAAATGAAGACAGATTCAGCAACTGCACGGCCTATTTCTCTCTTCAAATGTTTTCAGAAACACGTTTCGGTGAACTATTTCAGTCCAAGATGAGATCGTATTCTGAACGAGCCGCCATGACAGTCTGGCTGTGAATTTCCGGAGAAACCAGACCCACGTGACGCGTTCGTCCAATCAGCTGCCGGTTTTCATTTTTGGCCGACAATCCAGATTAGCGCCGCCTGCTGCTATGGAGACGTATTACGTCTCGTCTCTTCAGTGTGTTCTGAGTAGAGGTCGACCGATGTGGGTTTTCTCTGGCCGATGCCGATGCCGATCTTTAGAAATCAGGGTCAGCCGATGGCCGATTAATGCTGCCACCAATCTACACTTGTAGCCTAGACTTCAATTAAAAATATATAATGTAAAAACATACTGTATATTGTATAAATAATGTATGAAAAATATATAAAATAAACAAAACAGGTAAGAAGAAAATAAACTTTGTCAAACATTTCAATGAAAAAATAAAGTTTAGTGCACTTATCAGCATTTATTAAACTTCTGAGAATACAAATCTGCTTCACAGAAAGTGACGTATTATTAATCTCAACAATATTTCCTCCTAACTCCTGTTGAATCCCATCAGACTAGAGCTCTCTGAAGTCAGTTCTTCTTCACCTTGTTTGTTAGATCATTGTTCATTAGTTTGTGTGTTTTCTCTGTGTTTTGGGGACCCTCCTGTTACATGTCCTGTTGACCTCATCAGGATCTTATCTCAGCACATTTCTGTCATTCAAACAACTCTGAGTTGTAATTTAAAACTCATCCAGCCAATATAATAAAATTAAGGGTTTTATTCGTGCTCGAGTCCATAGATGCAGTTAATAGATACAGGCACGGAGGACTGAAGGCTCTGTTAGCCCCGTTATAGGAGTGGATGAGACTGCCACGGACAGGGGTAACAACCAGACTGATAAATGATATTCGGGGAGCTTCCACAGCGGTGTGGCCGCGGTGTTTTGTACGGTTTTATTAATAGTTAATCCCAAGGTAAGAACACCAGCAACATGCTACTGCTAACGGTAGCATCTGAGCCTGAAGTGGATGCGCGAGACACACGGCAAGACTTCACGAGGGGAGGGGCTGGAGGCAGCTGGTCTGGGCGCGCTGTAAAAAATGTCGCCTATTCATGTTTTTAACACTAGGCTGCCCGCAGATGCGCCTGCTTATTAATCGGCTTGATATTGGCCGATGCCGATTATGTAAAAAATTGCCAAAAATCGGCCGATTAATCGGTCGACCTCTAGTTCTGAGGAACTTTTTAGACCAACGCGGGGAGACTGATCAGTCACACTGACTTTACTGCCGACGGTCGGCCATCTGCTCTGTGTGTCCACACCTTAAGACACAGGTATGGTGATAATGACGGTCCAAAGTTATCCTGAGGAAAATATATATATATATATATCTCGATATTTTGCGATAGATATTTTTAAACATATGTAAAATTACAAAAGTTATGGGAAAACACATCAAAATAGATTCATAACAAATTAAACAAGTTTTCTTACAACGCAATGTGTATTTCAACTGACGGTGATATTGGATATATGAATATATAAATAAGGACCATGTCTACAGAACAGGACATGTTCTACTGGTTGGACAGTATAAATATTTAAACAAACTTCAACTTCTTAAGAAGCTCTAGCTTGTTGTTTTCTTGTTCACTTTTAACTCACTTTACATCATCTTTGCGATCACCGTTTCCTCTCTCTTTTCCTCACAGCGGCACTGATACGCTACTCTCTCCGTTACCGCTCGCTCTCCTTGCGCGACCACACAGGCACTGACATCACTCCCTTAAGGCACCCTGCCATCCTCGCTCTAACTTACACTACTCTCGTAAGGGGGTTGCGGTATACCGTCTTTCAATCGCGGTGGAAAAAAAATACATACCGCCCCGGCCCTAACTGGCTCAGATCTGGAGTTGGTCCCAGACAGTAGATAGTAGTAGTTGGTAGTAGACTGTATATAAGATGGACCAGCAGGTCCCGTGTCTCTGGACGGAGACCAGTGAAGTCTCTTTCCCGGTGATGGCTGAGCGTTACTGAGCAGCCTCCAACTGAGCTTGAAGACGTAGATGTGACGTGAGCAACCTGTCTGAAAGTTGGAAGTCTTCTGGTAGCTGTGCCAAGAGAAATCTCAATCATTCCCAATCTAGCAGAGACGGAGAGCGTAGGTATATGTAAGGAGATAACATGGACACAGGCTAATTATTGATCACTAAAATGATAGTTAACATTAGGAATTAAACTTAAACAGCTAATGGAAGTCCAAACTGCCTGAGAGCTTCTCCTGTACTATACGGTAATTCCTCTACTATGAGACAGTAAGTCTCGTGGTTATGACCCAATCGTTAGCCTATTTTTATAAAAACGTCTGCTACGGAGCCATAACGTGAGCTACAAGGTAATGGAGCCTTTTATACATTGTCGTGTTTCTTTAGAAATAAACAATGGACAAATAGAGTCTTTAAACTCTTCAGATGTAAAGTTATTCTCTGTCAAAGTGACGTCAAAATGAATGGCAGTCAATGGGATGCTAACGGGAGGTGATGGCTTGGTAGCAGCAAAATGGCGCCATAGGAGCTACGCGGTCCGAGGAGAAGCTGACCAACTTGCACATGTTTAGAGATGATTTCAACCCTGGTGTTGTCTTCCGGGTCAAAATTGAAAACTTTTTCTGACTTTTTTGACGCTTTTTTAAACATTTTTGTCCCTCTTTTCAACGCTTTTTTTTTTAAATTCATGATCAATAAACCTAATAAAATGACATTATACCTAATTTTAAGATAGATATTATGAATTATTTTGACTAATAGAATAGTTGAGATCAGAGGATTTTGACTGAATCACAGACTGGTTTATGTCAACGTTTTTTTTTTCAAAAGCCATGAAATTAAATAAAACAACCCAAATTCAATGGAAGTAGTAATTCATCATAAACATGTATGCATATATGTTTTTTTTGGGCGACTTTGAGTTCATGAAAAGCACTTTACACATTCAATTTATTATTATTATTAATTTGGTTGTTAAGAGACCCATATTTCTGATATAAAAAACTTTGAAAACAGGTCAAAAAGGGTTAAATTTGAAGAAATGAGACAGAAGTTAGCGCCTAGTTTCTCATTGCCAGACCTTCCCCACAAAAACATCAAAAGGCGCAGAAAAATATTAACAAAAACATCCGAAAAGTGCCAAAAACATCGGGGGGGAAAGCGACAAAAGTGTGGAAAAAGACGTCCAAAACGTTGAACAAAAAGTTTTAATTTTAAATTTTGACCCAGAAAAACTAAAAGTTTGTTGGTTGACGGGAAACAACATGAGGGTTAATGCTCGATGGTGTTTTAAGCCCCCAACGTCGACTTCAAGGCTGTTGTAAAGTTGAAAATCACTGTAATAGCATGTAACTGTCTGTATGGGTCATAGTATTAATTTGGGCTCTGGGTCATCAGGTATCTGCTGAACCAGAACATTTGACAGACCAACCAGATTTAATTCACAAAGCACATCATGGCTACACGTCATCTGTGTCCTCTTAAAGTCAGATTTGTTTAATATCTTTTACATGTCACTAGTTATTTCTTTCTATAATGATCTGTTAATGTTATGTAGTCACTGTTTCCAATGAACAGTTCATAAACCTTCGTTTGACTGGTTTATTGTTGGACCCGCCAGTGAGGCCGTCACGCGCCGAGCGCCGTCACATCCTTCGCCCACCCAACCACCAAACTACCCAAACTGCCGCTGCACCGTGGAGGCACAGAAGCAACTCTGACGCCAGGAAATGTGATTCCCAGACGGGGCGTTAAAACCCCAACAGCCCACAGGCTGCCCCAGGGACACAATGGGATCTCTGATATGAAAACAGGCTGAGAGGGGGACCAGAGACTGGGACTGCTCTGTCTGGATCTACGGTTACCGTGCTCACAAACAGCTGCAGGGCCCGACAGCTCCGTCTACATGGTATCGCGGTTGTCAGCGAGTTTCAGCAGAGTCACGCTCTCGAAACCTGTGAAAACACACTAGAGATTAGAGAGGGGGGGGGGTCACACTGCTGGGTTTCCTGTTACAGCTTTTTGTTTTCACCAAAATAGCTTCAACAACAAAAGGAGGTGTAAGGCATGTTCACACTTGGTGCTGCGTCTGTGTTTTAAGCTGCCAGCGTCTTGTTTTTACATAATAGTTTGATGCTGTAAGGCGTGTTTTCAAAAAGTCCTGGGGTCTTGTTTATAAAACTCTGCGTAGGATCGTTACTAAAAGTACATTTTCAGTAGAGGTGAACGATTATCACGTCAGCGATTCGACATCTCCATGCATCACGATTAGAGATGCACCGATAGAGCGGCCGGTGACCAGAATTGGCCGGTTTTCACGAGCTCGGCCATGACCGGCGATCGGCAGGTCAGTCTGACATATGGTGATTTCATGCTGGTCAACGCTACAATTAACTGACAACATAAGTTATACCAGTTACAGTTCTCAAGGACGCACGCACACACGGACGCCACGGCACGGACGCCACAGCACGCTCTCTTTCTCCTTTCTCTCAACTTTTGTTGTTTGCCGCCGTGTGTCGGCGCTATTCTCCACATGTAGGAACCTGGTGAATTAACCTGCAACATGTCAGCTGTTTGGGAATTCTTCAGCGTGTGTGCAGAACATAAGTTTACAATATGCAACACCTGCAAGGAGAAAGTAGGGCGTGGAGGGACGACACCAAAAACCTAAATCACATTTCTTTAGTTGATATTGATGTGAAAAGAAGGAAATGGTTCTAACATTGCTCTTTAGATGTGTGTGAATGTCCCACACCAGGAGTAATTTATATAGTTCTATTATATAGTGATCCATTATCTGTTCAACACATGTTCTATTAAAGAAAAGATAGAACATAAATATGTGTGTGTGCTGTAAAGTGGTTAGAAAAAATGAAATTGGAATCGACTAAAATCGGTATCAGCTGGTCTAACTCAAAGAAAATCTGAATCGGCCTAGAAAGTTGTAATCGGTGCATCTCTAATCACGATCCATTTTTACTATTAAAGCCATACAGGATATTTAATTCACAGCTTTTCAAGCTTAAAAAACCAAACATTCTGCAGTGCTCTGATACTAAATCAATAGAGGTTATGGGCAACATTCTTCCGGGTTCTACAAAACAGGTTGAACTACTTCTGGTTGTCCGTTACTAAGGTAAACACAGCGTAGTCATGGCTACCTTCTATAGCCGGTGTTTACAGGACCTACCCGATATAACAATTTCTGACGTACACCGGCCCCCTTCGATTATATCTTGGGGCATAAAATGCCGACTGCAGACAGTGCTGTGTCTCCTTATAACGAAATCACGCCTACTATTTCGGATCCATATCGCCCTGACGGATTCATCCTTTAGAAACTGGTGGAGACTCACCACGGAGTTAATTTTCCCCGACACAGAGCAGCTCGGATGTCGCCGTTTCTGATATTTAAACATGTTACGTAATATAACATTCCGACATTTTAATTAAAACAAATACAGGAAAGTTTTTGATCAGAAACCCCGCAGAATTTTATTATAATAAGCGAAACGTATTAAATTACCTCACAGATCACCTAGGTTACCGCCGCAGCTGTGTACGGAAGTTAAAAGCGGAAATGATAACTCCTATTGGACACAAAACTACAGCGCTGAGCACATGGCACTTCCTGAATGTGTAAAACATACCAGAATATGTAAACAGAAAGGCTGTCAGGCCTACATTAAACTGTGAACAGAAATAATGGATTATGGCCCGGCCCATTATCAATGCAGCATCGTCCACGTCCACGATCCGATGCATCCATTATTTGATTCAACGCCTCTAGTTTTCAGCCGTGTTTTGTGCGTACGCCACGTTTACAGATGAGAGCGCTGAGCCCTTTTTAAACGCCAACGCCAACGTTTCTTTCTGCAGCTCAGAGCGACTTTTTGGAGTTGAAAGAAGTTTAACTTTTCTGGAAAAAACAACCCTACGTCAAGGCCTTTTTGTTGACAGGTGACCAATGACAGGTGGAGTAGCCAGACCTGTCAGTTCAGTTCAGTTCAACTTTATTGTCATACGCATTATTATTAGGGCTGACTCCGAACTTCGCTATTCGAATATAATTTGAATATTAAAAAAGAATATTGATATTCAAACGAATATTAGGCAGCACTTAATATTCAAACCTGTTCATTTTTTTAATTTTAATTTATACTCTCTATTAATCCCCAATTTACACTCTGTTGTTATTACACACTGCACACAGGCCTAAAATACACACACACACACACATTTCAAGGCTTTTTCACGCATTTCGAAACGTAACTCTCGCTCGGCCGTGGTTCGGTAGCGTTGCATCCCCCACATCACTTTGGACCGTTATTATCTCCATACCTGTGTGTAGAACATTAGAACAGGAGCAGATAATAAATAATCTAAAAGGATACTGTAGCAGTAGTCTCGCTTTGCCAGACCTTCCTCCACGGTGCTGCGGAGGAAGGTCAGGCTGGTCCACGCGGTATTCCTCGTTAAGCCTTTACACGCTCAAGTCGGTCCCATTTCTAGCATGCACGCGTTGACGCCGCGGCTCGAGCTGCGCCTGAGACGTGCGTGTCACGCAGGCAGTGTGCACGCTCTAACCTGTTACCATGGGAGCCCGAATGAAAACGGACACGCCACGCAGCTGACACGCTCACGCCACGCAGCCAGTGTCCAGGAGGCCTTACTCTTCCTTTAAGAAGAAACTAAGACAGCTGTGGAGGAAGCTTTCCTATTGGCTGACCGTCCACTCTGCTGCACCGAAGAAGCAGTGAGGCCGTGATCACGCTTGCTGTTTGTTTGGACAAGAAAAAGTTAACTAGGGCGCTTTTGTAATTTAAAAAAAAAAAGACAACGCTGGCATCGTTTTGGTTCGCTGCCGAGAGCGTCTTTTGTTGCTATAACAACAGCTACTGCTACAGTAATATACATTAACGACAAGTCATTTTCCTGGGAATTACGCCGTTCCCTTCCTCTGTCTCTGTGTTGGTGTTCTAACCTCCGGCTGATTTGTGAGGACTATGGTTAACTGCTCCTCAGATCTCTGCAGGGTAAATCCAGACAGCTAGCTAGACTATCTGTCCAATCGGAGTTGCAAGAGTTACTACTTTTGAACGTACACATGTTCCACCAAAACAAGTTCCTTCCTGAGACTATTTAGCAGAGGCACCGTGGCTCCGTCCGGAGCTTAGCCCCGCCCACGACGATCGTGATTGGTTTAAAGAAATGCCAACAAACCAGAGCATGTTCTCCCATCCAGGACTGCTGTGTGGACTAGCCAGACCCTCCTCCTCCTCCTCCGCAGCGCTGTGGAGGAAGGTCTGGCTATGAGAGACCAGTTGCAGCCCTAACGGTCACAACGGTCTTATGTTTTCTGTCTCTTCTGTTTCTCTCTGAAGGCGGCAAAATAGAAAAGGTGTCTGAAGTGACAAACAGTTTTCATCAGAAACACAAAACCTAATCTCTCTCTCTGGAAGCTGCTGAGATTCTGCTACAAAATCTGGAAGTCACTCCGCGTGCTAAAGTCTACATCATAATGTCGTGGACTTAATGAATTTTATTAGGAACTACTTGCACCCGTTAATGCTTTCAGATTTAAACTCCAGCCCGTGTGTCCGTGTGTTGAAAGGAAACAAGTGTGTTTAGAAAGAGGAGAGTCATGCAGACACATCTGTCTGTTTTAGGAGCCCCTCATATTATTCAGCGTTCAACACACAACTGCAAAAAGTTAAGACCGATTCCACTTTTGGAGAAAAGCAACGTGACGTCACCTGCGGTGGCCAATCACGTAACCGGAGATCAGACTCGCCTGTCCGTATCGCGGCGCGAGAGTCCCGTTAACGTTACAGTAAACGGGAAACATCCCTGCCTCGATCGCTGCAACTAAAAAGTAGAGCTGCACAAGATAGAGCAATATCAACTGGCGCAATATACACATCGCAAAGGGCTGCGACATATCGCGACAGACACGAGAATTTTTGCGTTGAAAGAAAATATCAGAAGAAAATTACAGTTTAAAAAGATACGGTCACTTTTTTGTGGAGCCTTTTACAGTCAATTCAAATATTTAATTTGTTCAGTAAAATAAAGTTGGAAATGATTTCCTTTCGTTTGTTTAAATACAAGCAAAAAAAAAGTGACATTTTTTGAATAAAATCGAGAGAAAGACGCCCACAAAAGTGTAGAAAAAGAACAAGAAAATGTTGAAATTTCGACCCAGAAAAACTCAAAGTTGCAGGTCGACGGGAAGACGACACGAGGGTTAAAAGTAGAGCTGCAGCTATCGATTATTTTAGTAAGTAAAAGAAAAAATAACAAGAACCGTACAGAACCGAAAACCGTGATATGAACCCAACCGTGGGTTGTGTGAACCGTACCAGCCCTAACCGCTACGTATTTCCTGGTCTTTGTTTGTGGTAGTTGTTGCGTTTGATGTATTTCAGCGTGGGGTCCTCTTCGTGGAACGGATGATTAAGTTAGACTCCATGTTTTCTGTTGAGATGCTGAAGCACTGACGTCGTGCTATTAGGAATCCTTTCAGCCCTAGTTAAACAGGAGATTCTTCTGGTCATTCTGATATTTATTTATTTCTATGTTGCCTTTACTACCCTTCTGTTGTTTGCAGCGGTGTACAGCTCAGGTAACTCTGCTGGGCCCTCCAGGGGGGCTGGTCGGGGTGACAGCGGGTCACAGCGCGCGCCTCTCGGCGGAGCTGTCTTCCTGTCTCACCGGCCTCCCAGGAAGCAGCAGACAGGACGGCTCATCTCGGCTTCCTGTCAGCGTCTTCGTGCTGCAGGGCGGACCGGCTCAGCCCAACCACCACACCACACCACACCACAGAGGTCTGGGCTGCGTCGTTCATAACGACCGTCTGCAATCCTGGCCGTCCCTAGCCATTCATTAGCACTTCACTGACATTAACGGCTCATCAGGAGCTGGTTAATTTGTGTGCGATGGGGACGATGCATGTGCACAGCGCTGAAGTTTAGCGCCGTTTTATGCTTCTGCGTTAAGTCGACGCCGTGGGTGCTTACAGTACGTCGGTACGTGGAGATACCATATCTTATCATTCCAACATGCATCTTGCACACTACTTTGCACTATTACTTTTCGCCCTCTACATCCCACCCCATGTGTACTTGTCTTGATATTGTGTCTTATTTGTATTTTTGTATATTATGCTGATATGTGCCTATATGTGTATTGTTGTCTCTATTGATTGACATGTTTTGAATAAAAACGAGAAAAACGCTCACAAAAGTGTAGAAAAAGAACAAGAAAATGTTGAAATTTCGACCCAGAAAAACTCAAAGTTGCAGGTCGACGGGAAGACGAAACGAGGGTTAAAAGTAGGGCTGCAGCTATCGATTATTTTAGTAAGTCTTCTACCGATTAATCGAGTAATCAGATAAGAAATACTTTAGTTTTATTGAAGAGCAATAATATACAATAGTTTGGTTTAATTTTTGGAAAAAGCTACATTTCTATATTATGTCTTATTTGTATATTTGTATATTTGTATATTATGTTGATATGTGCCTATATGTATATTGTTGTCTCTATTGTACAGTATGTGTCTATATTACTATTTGTCTACTGAATGGTTGAATGTATAGAGAGCTAACACCTACGAAGTCTAATTCCTCGGGTATGTACGTATACTTGCCCAATGAATCTGATTCTGATACCGACCCTACTCGTTACGTTATAATTATTTTAATATTGCAAAAGGTAATGCATGTTAAAATGAACTCCTGACTTTCCTTTAGCAGTAGGGCTGTCCTCGGCTACAGAAATACTCAGTCGACTAAACAAGAGTTTCTACACAAAGAATCCTATCAAAGCACCACTTTACACACACACACACACACACACACAATGGACTAAATCCAACAAACAGTTTGTTGGATTTTAGCAGACAACTGAAAGCGGCAGAACTGAGAACGCTTTAATATCCGATTATGTATCGCAAGTTATATATCGTTATCAAGATAGTCAACTATTTGGTTGCATAACGCATTATTTTCCTCGTATCGTGCAGCCCTAGTTCACGCTTTCTCGGCTGTAAAAAGTTGGTCCTGATTGTGACAGGAGTGTGAAATAAAAGAGCCGTGGTTCAGTGTCTTAGCTGGCTGCTCATCCATTCACAAAAAAAAACAGGGATGCACCCAATCCAGGATGGGGCTTCTGATCCGGCTGAATTTTGGGCGTTTTGACGGGGTTGGGTTTCTGCTGAACCCTGCGCTTACACTCTGCGCCCTACGCTGGTCGCCGTAATGACGGCGCCGTTGATTACAGGAAGGTGTTTACGTAGGTGGAGCGTTCAATGCAGCAGGCTGTGAGAAAGTGGAAATGGAACTGGTGAGCAGAAAAAGTGATGTTTGGCAGAACTTTCAGTCAAAAGAAGGCCATTCAAGTCCAGCTACATGTTCAATCTGCAACGCTGATAAGTCTGGTGGTGGCGAGGACCCTAAACTATACAGTGTTTCCTCTATGTTGATTTGACCGTTGCGGCCTCCCCCACGGCAACATTTCTGCCCCCCACGGTATCAGAAACAGGGCCGCATTGTTAGAGGGCATGTCAGAGAACAGCGCAGACACACGAGGATAACTAGCCAGTTGAGATGGCGTGTGTGCGTCCGTGAGCACTGTAAGTGGTATAACTCCTGTTGTCAGATCATTTAAGCCTGGTCTTGCTAATTTAAATGAAGTTAACTGGTGATGTTCCTTGTCTGTATTCTTCACCTGCGAGCTAAATGTCACGTGGCTGTTGATTCGATATAATAGCGATTGCTGAACGCCCACGTTTGTATTTGAGGTGCATTATTTACATGCTGAAGTAGTTCCACTGCATTAAGATAATGTAATTAATAGTGGGTTTACTGCTATTTGCTACAGAATGCTTAGCCTATATGTCAAGATCAAAGTTGGCCTATATAGTAACTCAAAAAATACAGTTCAGACACAACTGAAAATATGCCTCATTGTGTGTGAATGGAGGTGAATACATATATTAGTTTGTGTTGGGGCGGGGGGGGGGGGGGGGTTCGGACTTATCCCCACTGCTAAAAAAATCCTAAAGGAAATACTGCAATACACAACATCACCGCTGTTACAACATCTGGTATCAAACATCTGGAAGAATACGAGTTGTGATGAAGGAATCTACAGACAGCAGCCAGAATGCAGCAACTTCAGGTACGGCAAAGGAAGGACAGTCACGGCTAAAAACTGGTGTTAACCACACAACGGATTTGGTATTCTGTTTCGGATTTGGCAGAACCTTAACCAGTGGATTCGGTATTCGGCCGAACCCCAAACATCTGGATTCGGTGCATCCGTTCACAAAAAACAGATCCGAGTCTTCTTCCGTTCTGCAGGCCATCACATTTCTTAATGAATGATGGCGTTGGACGGTCACAAGGCTGAGTGCCTCGGTCCACGTTATGTGTAGTGATGTCCCGGAAACTGTGTTCATTGTTGTTCCGTTTTCGGGTTGTATGTTGCCAAAAATGCAGCGTGATTTCTGCTGCTACCTCACTTCCCTACGGGGACAGTTAACAATCTACTACTACTTAGAAAAACCATCTTCCAATTCAAATAGATCTTCGTTTGAATGACCTGATGTCAATCCATAACACCCAGAGAGTGATCTTTTAGGAGGCTCCGTCTGCCGAAGACGAAAGTGGAAACAGACGTGAGGAATCAGCAGAGAGAACGGGGAGACACCAAGCTAACGTTATGTCCGACGTTACGTGCTTTAGCTTATAGACATATAGTTAGCCTAAAACCAACATTTGAATGTCTGACTTTGGTGACAAAATGCTTGCTGCACACGTAGTGTAGGAGACAACGTTAGCTTAGCGTCTCCCTCTCTGCTGGTTCCTCACGTCCGTTTCCACTCTCTGTTTTTCAGGTCGGCAGCTTATTAAACTTACGGTCTGGGTTCTGCGTGAGACGTAATACGTCTCCGTAACAGCAGGCGGCGCTGATCTGTATTGTCGCCCAAAAAAAATTTTAAAACCGGCAGCTGATTGGACGAACGCATCACGTGGGTCTGGCTGCTCCCGGATTTTTCAACCTTCGTTCAGAATACGATCTCATATTGGACTAAAATAGTTCACCGAAACGTGTTTCTGAAAACATTTGAAGAGAGAAATAGGCCGTGCAGTTGCTGAATCTGTCTTCATTTCAGATCAACAAAAGTCAGTTTAACAGATTTTAGTCAGATTTTGAGAGACTTAAGGCTGTTATATACTGGACGCGGCCCAGCTGGCGCGTGCAAATGTGACGTCATGGGATCGCCGTGACTATTTATACCCGCGCTGGTCCTCGCCACAGTAGTTGCAGTCTTCTCCTGAACAGAGGTGGCGCTAATGAGCAAAGACGTACTGCGCTACAGACGTTGCTCTTTCTACAGACTAGAAGAAGAAAAAGGTAAATGACGGCAGAACTGGCTGCAGCATTGACCTCAATGCTTGGATCTGATTGGATGATCTACTTCATCAGATCAAGCCTTTCATTCACCATCAAAGAGCTCATCTTAACCCAGTAAGGTTACCAGAGAGACCAGCGGTCACTCTGAGAGTCCTGGCATCACGTTGTCGGCGAACCCGGTCAGGCCTCCCGTTTCCGCTTTGTCGCGCGCCGCTGAAAAAAAAAAAAAAAGAGCCGTGCGAGACCTCTGCCCAGCAGGATATTACGTCATTTTGACGTCACGGCGGCGCGCACCACCGTAGATGCGTCTAGTATAATTCACGTTTTAGTCCCGCTCGTCATTTCCGGTTTAGCGATTTGATTCTGTTATCACAGAAACTATTGGGCTCTACATTAACACTGCCATCAGTCTGAGACCATAGGCGCCGATGTATGTTTTCCTCCGTGGGTGCACGCCAATCAACATGTAATCAACATTTTTTTGCATTTCAGAACCTTAGGAAATGGACAGCGACCGACACGAACACACACCTATTAACTGAATAATACAGCCGTAAAGTAGGCTATCTTTCAACTCAGGACAGCTCCACTTCTCACAGATACAGATTACAGGGTTGGAGAGGAGAAGTTGAACTGACATGTAATCGCGATCAGCTTCGTGGGAAATTAAGAATCAATGCTGGGGATTGAAGGGGGGGGGGGGTCACTAAAGAGGTGGTTTCAGCCAAGAAACGCTGCCATTGGTGGATAGGATATGGAGCAGGGGACTGACAGCGACATAACCAATCACACTATGACAGACGCTCCACTCAGCACTAGAGATGCACCGATAGAGCGGCCGGTGACCGGAATTGGCCGGTTTTCACATGCTCGGCCATGACCGGCGACCGGCAGGTCAGTCTGACATATGGTGATTTCATGCTGGTCAACGCTACAATTAACTGACAACATAAGTTATACCAGTTACAGTTCTCAAGGACGCACGCACACACGGACGCCACAGCACGCTCTCTTTCTCCTTTCTCTCAACTTCTCCTCCGTGTGTCGGCGCTATTCTCCACATGTAGGAACCTGGTGAATTAACCTGCAACATGTCAGCTGTTTGGGAATTCTTCAGCGTGTGTGCAGAAGATAACAAGTTTACAATATGCAACACCTGCAAGGAGAAAGTAGGGCGTGGAGGGACGACACCAAAAACCTAAATCACATTTCTTTAGTTGATATTGATGTGAAAAGAAGGAAATGGTTCTAACATTGCTCTTTAGATGTGTGTGAATGTCCCACACCAGGAGTAATTTATATAGTTCTATTATATAGTGATCCATTATCTGTTCAACACATGAACTATTAAAGAAAAGATAGAAAATAAATATGTGTGTGTTCTGTAAAGTGGTTAGAAAAAATGAAATCGGAATCGGCTAAAATCGGTATCGGCTGGTCTAACTCAAAGAAAATCAGAAATCGGCCTAGAAAGTTGTAAGCGGTGCATCTCTACTCAGCACCAACTGCAATGTTTAATATGAATGGAGCCTACTGGCAGTCTGGCACACATGGGTGCTCCGTATTTTCCGTATCGGCGCCTACGTCTGAGACTAGCCCCAGCCGGGGCCTTGTCGAAAAGAAGGCACTTGCCCTCGGGCCTTGCAACTTTTCTGGGGGAACCCCCGCTGGAGTACGTGTTTTTTTTTTTTTATGTATGACTGAGTGTAAGTGTCCATTAGAGTGATGGCCCGTGGGAAGAAACTGTTCCTGAGTCTGCTCACCGTTATGAACGACTACCTTGACTCTCCAGGCCACAGATTCACACCAGGTGCACAGCGCTGAAACTAGACACGACAAATCATTTAAGTAAGTACTGGTTAAGCAGATTGAATCATACGGCTCAACAGAATAAGCTGTCACACACCTAGAGAGCACACCTCCCACAAGATGAGCCCAGGTCCTGTAGCCTGGGTGTCAACAGATTTATGACAGAGATAATCATGCTGCCTGTCCATGTGTTCAGTCACACAAATAAGCCCGCATGTTGCTTCAGAGGTAAATTACAGTCCTGGTAATTGGAGTTAAAATGCACACAATGTAGCATTAAAAAAGATGGATTAAATAGCTTACTAAAGCACAGACTTGACTGACTTACTGTAAAGTAACATTTAAACTAAACTATTCCAACTGAGAAGTATTTTTCTCTCCTAGTAACTAATGTAGGCCTTCAATCACTGGCTTATTTAAGCAATCACGCTAAAAAAAAAAGTGTATTTACAAGCCTATTTGTTATATTATGAGAGCAACAAAAGCCTAACTTTAGCATTAATTGTGCGGCAGGATATTTGGTTTAAAAAAAAAAGCTGGTAGCCCACTTTAAGGAATATTTGTCATGTAGTTAGCATGCATTTACGTTAGCCACGTTACTGATCTTTGGACGGTTGTTATGTTGTGTTTTGGGGACAATATATACAAAGCTGGCAATGCTTTAAAATGCTAGTAACCTTAACGGATGGCTAACTGGACACAACACTTAGAGGAACTGAAATTTGTTGCAAACACAGCAGTCCCACGGAGCTGGCTAGCTAACCGTAGCTATCGTTAGCTGAATTAATAGCTGTGGCTAACTCGTCGGCCCTGGATCTCACTGCCCTACCGCCAAGATAACATGCACACTAATAACGTCTTGTAGGGGCCATAGCTGAGTAATACCAGTTTTAGACGGACACAATACCATTTACTTAAGAGTACAATATCGAATAATATGAAGGTATTAGGCTCAACTTGTGCGGCTAGTCCCGAGGCCCACCGTGGCCCGCTACCAAGCTAACTAGATCCATTATCGGACGCAATGCAGCTCAGCTATAATGGGCAGATTTTTAAGTGTTCTCAGTTTGCGATTAACCGACCATTTTACAAGAACTACACCCGCATTTACAGCTGACATTACAGACGTCAAGTCACACCTTCACCCTAACGTATAACATTGTACGTAACGTTTATGTATCTGTTGACCTAGCGTCCAGTTTTTCGTGTGATGGACAATTACCGATGCGGCGCTTTCAGCCTACCTGTCAAACATCTAGATCCATTATCGGACAAGTGTTTTGTGTTTGTTGCCCCCCCCTTCCCAGCATTTTCTCCCAGTTTTGAAGCACAACTACAGCAATTTAAGACAATAAGAGGTTATATGTTAAGTCAAATTGCTGATAAGGAGTTTCTAAAATGCTACAATAGCTTTTTAAACGGGCAAAGTGCTGCTTTAAACGGACGGTTTGTAGTGCACATAGCCAACGGGCACTGTAGCGTAGCAACTAAGGAACAAGAAATCCAACGGGCAGTTAGACGTTAAACTAGTGTGACTAACCGTCACACAGACAGTGAAACGCATGTGTTAATGTGTAAAGTGAGCGTTGTTTTAGTGGTTTAAAAATGTTCAGGTAAAAGGGAAACAAGTGGGTCAGACGGGGACGTGTCCGATGATGGACGCAGGCCCCTTAGCTCCCCGGTCTCTCCAGACAAAGACAGCAGCTAGCCCGCTGAGCTAACCCCCGGGATAGCTAGCTAGTAGGCTATCCCGCGTTCAAAAAAAAAAGTGGATCCAAAACCCACCAAGAGAGCTGACTTCAACATGTCCACTTACCCCGTTTGAAATCCCTATCCGACCAACGTTCATGTACACTCCATAGGTTCCGATAATCCCAGTAAAAACAGTTAAAGCCAAGCTCCCAAAACTGGTGGATAGAACAGGCGAACCAGTCAACGTGCTCCCAGTTCACTGGACCGCAGCCATCACACGGTCACATCCCGGAGAGAAAACTGGAAAGCAGCGGGAAACACCGACATTTTGGAGTCAGTTCTCGAGCCTGGATGAACATTAAACTTATCCCAGGTATTCCATGAGTAGATGTGATATTCCCAGAGTTTCCAGGTCCACGATATCCCCTCGTTAACAGACACACGGACAGCAACAGACAGAAAAACAGCACAGTGGGGCTAAATGGCTGTTAGGTACAATGCAACCAAATCCCGGAGGACTGGATCAGCGGAGTCACTGGACCTGGACTCGGCTCGCTGGATTACAGTCACTGACTGGACTGGAGTCAGTACTTATACATGGACTTTTAGGACTGGCTTTGATATGGAATGCCATTGAAGTCAATATTCAAATGAATAAACAAATACAGAAAAATAAGCCTACACTGTAAAGCATATAACTGTACATTTA